>NW_028258312.1:12121212-12424242 GCF_053883595.1 Heterocephalus glaber | reverse complement strand
GAGGTTTATTTTGGCTAATGTTTCAGCCCATGGTTGGGCAGTTCCAAGGCAGGATTGGCATGGTGGAAAGGCCTGTTGCAGAGGAAAGCTGCTCATATGATGCAGACCAGGAATCAGAATGAAGGGAGGAAACATGGAGGGATATACATCCTTCCAGGTCATGTCCCAGAGACACACCTCTTTCGACCAGGCCCTACTTTCTAACAGCAAGTCAGCTATTCTGCCCTCAAGATACAATGAGGGCCCTGCCAGTGAGTGCATGAGGCTCTTTTGGGGATATTCTCAGTCTAAACCATAACATTCCACCCCTGGCCCCCTAAAGGACTCGTGCAAATCTCTTTATGAAAAAGGCATTTAGTCCATCGTTAACAGTCACCAAAGTCTTAACACTTTCAGCATTGCTGAAAAGTCCAAGTCCAAAGTCTCCTCTGTGAAAATCGAAAAGAAAGTTAAACACTTCCAGCATACAATGGCACAGGGTTAAGATTCCTATTACAAAGGAGAGGAATAGGGAAATAGAAAGGAATCGGACTCAAAGCAAGAACAAAACACAGCAGGGCAAACATTAAATCCTGAAATTTCATGTTCAGCACCCAGAGCAAGTTGCAGTAAGATGTGAAGTCCAAATGGTCTCTCTCAGGTGCATTTTCTCACTGCCTATGGCTTTCTCAGCAGATAATCCATTTTCCTGACATCTCCAGCTTCTTGGGGTCAACACTATATTTTCAGTTTTACACTCACAGCGTCATGCACTATTGTCTCAGGAACACACTGCCTGGCTTCCCAGGCCTTCTGAAATCTGGGTAGAAGCCTCCCTGACCCCACAACTCTTCTAGTCTCCATTCCCATCAAACCACCACCACTTGGATAATCTGACTGTAGCTCGATTAGTAATCTGGCCTCTTTGGATCATGGCTTCAGAGGCTTCTGTGTGCCTGGATGGCTGATCACTGGGGATTGAATCCTGGGGAACAAATTCCCGAGGTTGCCATTCTTAAGCAAGGTGCCCTGGGGCTCTTTTCTCAAAGCACATTCACTTTTGTACCTTTGAGCCAGTGAAAGGTGAGCCCTTGCTGATTCCTGAGATGCTCTGAAACTATCTTCCCTATTTTACTGATGCAAAACACATGGCTGATTTTTAATGTTAATCTTTTTAACAACAAAGTTCTCCTCTGCTCCAATTTTCCAAATGCTTCCTTTCTGATGAAACTGAAAACTTTTCAAGTGAACTTTTTCTTCTGATTTTCAATATAAACATGACTAAAAGCTGCAAGCAGTGCCTATGCTACAATCTGAACATTGTGCTCCCGTGAAATTTCCTCCACCAGATAAAGTAATCTGCTGTCCTTAATCTCAATCTCCTGTCAAGTCTTAAATCCCAAGTGAAATGTAGACACATTTTCTGCCAGAGCTTAACAAACATGGTCTCAAAGTCTAACTGCCTGTGGAGTCTAGACAGAATCCTCCTGAGCCTGGTCTTTACTGTCTGCATTTCTCTGAGCATTCTGTTGGTATGAGCTCCAACTAGAATATCCTATTAAGCCTAATTTACAGCATTCTAGGGCTTCTCTAACCAACATCTCCAAATTTGTCCAAACTCCTCCCACAAACCAGTTCCAAAGGATTCTTTACCACATGTTCACATATATTCACAGCAACAACCCCACTTCTTTGGTACCAAATTCTGTCATAGCCAGTTTCTCATTGCTGAGACAAAATAACAAACATCCACAACTTAAAAGAAGAGAGGCTAGGGCCAGGGATTTAGCTCAGTGGTTTTGCTGCCTGCTGCACAAGCGCAAGGACCTGAGTTCGATCCCCAGTACAAAAAAAAAAAACAGAGAGGCTTATTTTAGCCCACATTTTAGTCCATGGTCATCTGGCTCCAAGGCAGAAACAGCATGATGAAAAGGCCTGCTGGAGAGGGAAGTTGCTCATGTCATACCATCCAGGAAGCAGAAAGTGAAGGGAGGAACTGGGAAGGATGATATACCCTTGCAGATCACACCCCCAGGGAACAACCTCTTCCAATCAGACCCTGCTTCCTAAGTCAACTATAGTGATTTTATGATTCACCTTCCAAAAGCTCCACCTTTCAAGTACATGAAGCTCTTTTGAAGATATTCTTGTTATAAACTGTGAAAGATGAATAACCTGTGAGAGGCAGAATTAGAAAGAGATCATAGGTCATAGAGATTGAAGAAGGGTTCTCTTGCCAAATTCTTTGAACAATGCAGCTCCCACCTATAAACACACTATTTAGACCTTTACCATGACTAATATTACCTGCACTGCTGAGAACCACCTATGCAGTACAAGTCCCTTATTTTATAAATTAAAAAACTGAAGCTCGATTTCCTAAAGTCAAACTACTACTTGATAGTAGAGCTGCTCTGGAATCCAGATCTTTCTTCTTCCAACTTCAGTTACCTTTCTACTTCACCTTGGCTAAAGTACACCCAGCATCTGAATTGTTTTGTAGTATTTAAAAATAATTACCACTTTTAATTTATTAAGCATTTATTATTTTCTGGCCACTATAATAGGAGTTTCATCTAAATACAATGCTTAATTTCAAATGGCTTAAACAAAATAGATATTGTGACAACTATGTTGCCTGAATGAAGCCATGCTCAATGTTATTGAAATATGCACAGCAAAAAATCAAACACTGGTTAGTGGCAAAACCACCATTTGGATTTATGTCTGTCTAATTCCTCTAGAAGTAAAGAACAGATAGTGACGATTAACTGTGCACAAAGGATCTACATCTCTACCCTCTCTTCATTTCCATTATTATTGTCCTAGTTCAAGGCTTTGCTCTTACATGCAGTATTCTAAAGCTTCCTAACCGATTTATTTTCATGTGTTTTGCTAGCCCATTGCATACACTTATAATAATGTGTTTTTAAAATGCATGACTCACTATGAAATCCTGTTATTTCCAAGCCCAGGTGTAAGATGTGATCAAACTACACAATGAATGTTTAAATTTTAGAAGTTTATTACAATAAAAAGCCATTGTCATTAGTTCCTTTCAAAATACACCCCTCGCTTCAGTCACATTTATCCCATCCTCTTGCCACTTCCTGAGCAATTCTAGAAGTCTTCTTTTATGAGTGTCTTTATGAGGTGTGATTAAAAAATGTGGTGAATGCCACTGCCAGGGTCCATCAACAGAAAAGTAGGCTAGTAAGAACATTACCCTGTGTCCTAATTCACCTTCTTCCTTTGAACTTGCACCCTGCGCTTCTGGCTCTTCCCAAAAGAAAAAATGATCATGAAAGTTGAATTTTTTAATGGACTGAGGACATTCAGGCAGCCACAACAGTCCAGTTAAAGGCACAGAAGAGGACTTCCAGAACTGCTTCAAAAGTGTCAAGAAGGATGGGGTAAGTGTATTTGAAGCAAGTGGGAGGTTTTTTTTCATTAAGTTTACTGGTACATTTTAGGTATAAATACAGTTAAATTCATCATTAGGATCTTGTACCTTTACATAATGTATCATGGTTCTTATTTTTCCCCTTCCCCTGCCCCCTATAAAATTAAATTGTTTCTGTGTACCTCAGGACACATGTGTGTATTATCTGCTCTATCTTCATTAGCAATACCAAGTAAACTTTACTAACATTGGGAGCTAAATCACAAGCCTGTGCTTAAACAGTCATCTCTTCTAGGACTAGGATTAGAAACATTTTATAGCACAAGTCTTGTTTGAAAAAGAACCAGATGACATTGTAGGAGCCACTGTTGGACACAACCCTGACAAAGCATCACTGAGCCCACGTCTAAGAACTGGCTGCTCTCTTGAATGAAGGATACAGTAACTTGTGAACTGGTGGGAGAAAAATTGGAGAATAGAAAGAGAAAAATAAGACAAAAATATAGAGAGAAAGAAAGGTGAGATGTGGTGGTAGAATCTCTCTGGGTCAGCAACACTCCAATCGAGCTAGGACCTCCTTCTGAATCCTTACAACATGGATGTCTTCTGGGTTTTGTAAGATGCCTCTGCAACCTTATAACTCATTATTCTTTTTCCAAGCTGTTAATTGCAGCCAAAATATTCCTAACTACAAGATGCACATAAGGCCAATAAGACACAGATTTGCTCACTGACGGACAAAGATTTGTTTTGTATTTTTATTGAAAGATCCTATCAGAGCTCTGGTTCACTTGAAGTTAGCAGACATTTGTTCAATTCAAAACCATGCCTACCCTGTCCAATGCACATGACAACTTGGAAGAGAATGCTGAAGTCTCTGATCAAATATTTTCTTCAGACAATTATTTCAGTTGAAAAGCCACACAGCTACACAGACTTCCTTTTCTTTTTTATGGGGGGAAAAAGTTAAGTAGCTAAAATGTTATTACCGGGGACATGTGCAAGGAAGACTGTTGCAGATTTTCATTGCCTACATCTAAAGCATAGCACGATACTGATTTTCATGGTGATAACACAAAGTCATGAAAAAAAGGGTTAAAATAACTCAAATATATTCAGTTTACCAAGTGAAGGGTTCATGTTATGTAGTTTTTCCTGAAGCCCATGAGCCAGTTCTGAAAGCAAAAAGAAAAATCTTTAGGTTTTCTTTCTTTCTTTTTTTCTTTTTCAGTACCGGGGATTGAACTCAGATCCTTGGGCTTGCACAGCAGGTGGAGAAACCATTGAGCTAAATCCCTGGCCCCACATTTAGGTTTTCTGACTTCCAAAGCTGTACTTGAATGCTAAATCTGTTCAAATGGATTTCCGTCTGTCTCCATTTCCTTATTTGTATAATGGGATTAATAATGTGATATGCCTCCTAAAGTTGTGATGAGCATATAATGTATTTACTAAGATACCCGGCACATCATAAGCATTTTCTTAATTTTACATGCCAAAATTAGTATTGAAAATACAGTTCATGCTACAGACTATAAAATTTAAAACTCAACAGCTCTGTTACATATTAACAACCAATATTATTCCTGTATGCTTTATACATATAAGTTTATGAGAACACCTTCTGATATGGGAGAGGGTGTTATGTTTAGAGATCAGTTATGTGCAAGTGAATGGACTTGGCTGGAGCAATGAATTTATGCATGGAATATGAACTAGGTCAGGTTAAAGAGGACCTTATGAATGTAAAGCTAAAAGAGCACTTAGAATGTTTACTATATAATGATAAAATATTACAAAGTATTTCTAGCTGCTTCCTCTATGCTTCTCCAAGAATTAATATATATTCTATATTAATATATAATAAATAATATATAATAAAGAAATGTGAGGCAAAAAATTAAGTAGAGTAGTTGTTCATATCATTGAGCATTTTTTTGTATGACCAGCACTGTGCTCAGCCAAAACAGCATCATATGTAGATCTGTCACTTACAGCAGGTTAGACACTTCTGTTTAAAAGAATGTATATGTATCACTTCATTTGATCTTTGTGAAAATCCTGTAAAATAGGTACTTATTCTGCATTTAAGCTAACAACACAAAGTGGCAAAATCTCTGAGGACTCCTGGATGGAAAGTGATAGAGTGAAAACCCAGGTATTGGACACACACCCTGCTTGTTAAACTACTATGCTATAGTGACTCCTGATGTGAACAAAAGCCAGAGGCCTGCTTTTCAGGCTCATTTGATAGTACTTTTGTGAGAAACATATTTCTGGGCACAAGGGCCAATCTAGTCCTTTCTCAGTCCAGACTAGTTTTTCTCCTTGTTCCCTATACAATACTGGTCCACACATCTCTGATAGACATTCTCAGATGTTTCTAAGACAACTTTACATCTTATGAGTGTCTCTTAGATGGCAAGATATTCACACAGAAAATTATTATCACTCCCTAATAGGCTTCTGACCTAGAGAAAGAAATTTTACTTGATGTGTTTTTTATGCCTATAAGGGAAAGCCTGGTTCTGATTCCTAAAGACTTTAACATTGGGATTCCATCCACCAGTGTTGTCCAGGAAGATAATAGAAGTGGTTTTGACATCACATCAGTGAGAAATGCCTACAGCTACCCATGGCATAAATTCCAATTAATAGAAGCTTAAACAACCTGGACTATTTTTCCACCACCACGACATCTTGAACTATGTGGTTCTGGTATTGTTGATGTTGCTCAGGGTTACTAGGGGGTGCCCAAACTCTTCCTGTCTTTGGGCTATTTCAAGTGTGTTGGCCTCAAACTGTTGTTATCTTGTGGTTTTAAAATGGCCATAAAGGTTTCCTATGTTGTGTTCAAGGTAAAAGAATTGGAAGAGAGTTTGTGAAAAGTGCACATAACCCTTCTTTCAGCAGACTTTAAAATATATCTTTCTGGCTGGCTCTATCCAAGAAGACTATGGGGGTTTCTAGCTTCTAAGAGGTGGAAACAGAGATGGAGGGCAGGAAGGTGTGTAGAGTTCATCGACCAAACAGCTGCCACAGGGTGAAAGGTGTGACTTTGAGTCTCCTGTCTGGTCTGACTTCCACTTTTGCCTTCTACACTTCAGACTGGAAATGGAGAGAACAGGGAAGGAGTATGCATTTCCCACAGTCTTAGAGACACAACTTTTCTTCCTCTCTATAGCCCAATATGTTACTGGTTATAGAGAGAAGTGCAGTTTTTTTTACTCTTTTTTCCAGCTCAGTGGTGAATATGACACCTCTCCTCTCTCCCTTCCCCATCCTCCTTGACCAATCTGAGAAGATTTGGATTGAAAATAAGTATCAATTAAAATACATATTAAAATT
Organism: Heterocephalus glaber; assembly: GCF_053883595.1. NCBI lineage: Eukaryota > Metazoa > Chordata > Mammalia > Rodentia > Bathyergidae > Heterocephalus > Heterocephalus glaber. The sequence continues at coordinate 12,417,512 of NW_028258312.1, read as the reverse complement.
TCAATAACTACAGAGGTAAAAGTGGAAAACAATGGATATAATCAGTATCAGAGGTAGCTATTGGCTGATGACAGTAACCATTCACTCTGCATACACATTTCTGTATCAGTTGAATTTCTTATACAAGCAGATATTATTTTAACCTACAAAAGCAATGAAGATATAAACAGACAACTAATAAATTTCTCATTAGCTTTTCATGCTTCAGGCAAAATAACTCCAGTTCAATTAATCTTCCTGAAGGTCTTATTTTCTAATCGACTGTTTTATCCCTGAGCCTCAACCAAGTCTTTCAGATATTCTTTAGTAATGAGCAAGTTTGCATGACTTAATCCACTCACAAGTCAGATTACCAGAGTGCTAAAACATTCATAAGTGTTCTGCCTACCTGCAAACTAAATTTAATAGCTTACCCTCTGAAGGAGAATCCAAGCATCCCACAGCATGCTGCCCTTGCAAAAATTTTGCTTCTATTATTTTTGTCAGGTTGCTACAGCTGCTGGTTTGTAAAACATAACTTTATCAGACATCAGTGTGAAGCCAGAGTCTTCCACAGGGAGAATCCTAAAAACACTGTGTGTCAAGATGAGGATGGAGGAGCCTCATAATGTGCCCTAGAGCTTTTCATTTCAGTGAATTACATAATATCACATCCAATAGTCTTAATCTTCATGTAACAGAAGCAACTGCAACTTTTCCCAATTTTCTCTTCTCAGGTGATATGGCAGACCCGGGTGGTCATAGATGGCCTAAAAGATTAGGGTAAGGACAATAATGCTGTTGGCCACAGAAATGAATCGAGGTTTATGTGTATAGCTGTAAACTTGCCCCCTTTCACAAGGGTCATAACCAGAAAGCTAGTCCCAAACTTTTCAGAATCTGCTTTCTTTACTATTTCCATAAGGATGACTTTAGGGTTTTTGCTTGTATGCCTGGGTGAATGATGGGTCAATATTTATTCATTCCTATGATGTTATAACAGAAAATGACTATTGGTATGGAAGGGAATCATCTCTTTGATTTGCCAAGGAAAAGAAATTCAACAATTTTCATGTTATGTATATTATTATTCTATAGAGAAATTATATTTTCCTCTTTTCACTATAATCTATAGCGAATTTTTATTTTTTGCCTAATGTTTCACATTTTATTTTTAAGACACCCATGTGAAATAGGTATGACATACGATAATGGTATCACAGTAATACATTACTAGTAATTTTGACTGCCCTAAAGTAGTTGAGAAGTAGAAATTAGCAGATAAAATCTTGAACATTCAAAATAGACACTCCAATGTTTAAACACCAAGACCTATGGATTTCTTCTGGACAGCACCTTTGTCTTCAATCAGAAGCTATTTACTCTGCCTTGACACCTACTTCTAACAGTCTTGATAAGAGGTGATGACAAGGACAAGAAAGGTGTTGATGACAGCTATATATCCTAGGCACAGTGATGGGAATGTTAGCGCATGTCTAGTCATCCTGACACCCTCTTATCTGTCCTAAGATTAGGTTATTTACCCTCATTTAATAGATGAGAAACTGAAGTTGAGAAGTTAAGAAACTCGTCCAAGCTAATAGAGGCAAAGCCAGACTTCAGGGAAAGGAGATAGAAAGATGGAGAGAGTGAAGAGGGAAGGGGATGTAAAAAGAGTTGAGATGTGTTATGTACATGTACCAACTTCCCAAGATGAATGTAGTCATTATATATCACAACCATTTACTAATAAAAATAGTTTTAAAAAGAAAAAGTGTTATCTCTGTCCCACAGTGCTGCCTTTCTGTACAAGATTATCATTCATGCTCCTTATGATTGCATCACTGGCCCTCTGCTTTTTTAATGTAATATTTACTCATAAGATGACTGACCTCATCCAAATTTATGGCTGCAACCCCATCTGGGAGCAAATGACTCTGGAATTACCTTGCCGTTCAGCTTTCTTTCTGAGTTCTAGATCTGTGTATCTTACAGCACATAGAACGTATCTACTTCAATGCCCCAAATTTACCTCAAATTCAACATTTTTCAAATTAATCCACTATGCTTTCCACCCTCTTCTCATATCTATGCCTTCCTTCCTAATCCTTATTATCTCATCAGTTTCCCAAACCAGGAAATATCCTTCACATTTCCCTCTCTATTAATAGTCACATTTAATTGAAAAGTAAATCCTATTAATCTATTTCCTTAAACATTTTTGAACATCCAAATTTATTGTCTCCTTTCCACCTCCACTGCCAGTCCTTAAGTGATATCATATAATATTTTGCCTGGTTTGCTGCAACAAAGTCCAGAATTCTACTCCTGATGTCATTCCAGTTTCATCCCATGATTTCTAAAACTTTGCTTCGTATAGCTGCCTTGTGAACAAGAAGGCTAAATAGAGACGCCTGGCACAGTTCCCTCCATAATAAAGGTGAAAATAAAGAAACGCCACAGCTGCTCTACTGGAATGCTCCAGGCAGAGCACTGCAGTGCAGCTTGGATGTGGCAGAGACTTAGAGAGTGTGGAGATGCATATTGGCCTTGGAGCCTTAGGAGCTAAGCACATAGCATCTACCGTCATGTGTCTCCATATCAACCCTGAACCAGGAGGGCCCCCACACAAGAGGTCAGTGTAGGAGATGGTCCCCAGCAGGCTCCACTCACACACAGATGCCCCTCAGTCCCTGGGCATATTTGGGGAGCCGCCAGGTTACCACACCATTGCATTGCTCCAAAGAAAGTGCCCAGCGCACACTGTGCTCTTTCCTATCTGAGCACCTATTTTAGGGGATCCTCTTGAGACCCCACCCACCTGGGTCCTGTGAGGCAGCCAGGCAGCCACCCTAGCAGCTCAGCTGACTCAGCCCTGCGAACCAGTCAGGTGAGCCTGACTTCCTCCCACTGCCCCAGAAGTAGCCTGATAGTCCTGCCCATCCAACTTGGGCACCAGGAGGCAGCCAGGCAACCACCCCTAAGCAGCTTGGCTCACAGGCACCTGGAGATAATAAGCTGGCCTTGCTCATCCACCCATCCATGACCCCAGAAAGCAGCTGAGCAGACAGCTCTGAGTCATACAATCTATGGAAGCCACTTAGACACAGGCAGCCCCTGACAGCCTCCATCACCCTCTACCTGTTATAAGAATCTCAGCCCACTAAAGCTGTGAAAAGCAGACAGGTGGTCTACCATCCACTCACTGGAAGCCCCAGGAAGTAACTCAGCATCTTTCCCAAGAAGGGGTTCAGGAAGTCACCGCAAAGGGACAGAAAGACATCACTCGAGGAAGACACTACACTGCACAAAGACACTGGCATGCACCCTGTCCTGACTCATTCAGCCCTCACACACTGCTGGGTATCCTACCCTGCTACCCGGCACAGTGCATGCACTCACCAGGGCTCACCACCATGGTCTACACATGGCTTTTGGAACTGGACAAGCATCACATCTCCACCACCATGCCAGCTGTGCCTCACCTGCACAGGCCCACCAGAACATGCCTGTCCCTACAAAACCCATGGAAAGTAACCAGTGCCACACAAGGACAGCCAGACCACTGCACCCAGAACTACAATCCAATCTATCCCAGTTAAGACCCAATCCAAAAACAGGCATCTGAAATGAACAGTCATTTCTCAGACAAAGAAGTAGAAATAGCAAATAAACATATGAAAAAATGTTCAACATCACTGGTCATTTGAGAGATACAGATGAAAACAACATTAAATTCCATCTCACCTCAGAAAGAATGGCTGCTATCATGAAATCAACCAATAACAAATGCTGGCAGGGCTGTGGGGGATGAGGAACCCTCCCCCACTGTTGATGGGAGTGTAGACTGGTACAACCACAGTGGAAATCAGTATGGAGATACCTCAAAGAACTAGGACTGGAAGTCCCATTTGACCCAGCTATTCCCCTGCTGGGTATCTTCCCCAAAGTATTAAAAGAATCATACCACAGTGATATATGTGCACCCATGTTCATAGCAGCACAATGTGTAATAGCTAAAACTTAGAAGCAGCCCAATTGCCTATCAACTGGAGACTGGATAAAGAAAATGTGGGGATTTTTTTTTATGAAATGGAGTACTACTCAGCCATAAAGAACGAGAAACTAGAGACATTTATAACTAAATGGATGCACATTGAGGTGATACTCTAAAGTGAAATAAATAGGGCACATGTAAATACCGAATAGTTTCTCTGGTGTGAGAAACTGAAAGTGTAAATAAAGATCAAAATGCATAATAGATAATGTGAAATAGGAAGAAAAGGGGCAAAGGGGAAGGGGAAGTAGGAGGGTAGGGGAAAGGAAAGAAGGGAATGGAATTAATATGAGAAAAAGAAAAACTGGAAACAAAGTCTTTGTAGACAGGGAGGGGTGGAGGGGTTGAAGGGAGGGTAAGAGAAGGGGGAAAAACCAGGAGAGATTATGTAAAGGTGCAAATTTCCAATGATGAATGTCATTATGTTGTAGACCTTAAATGCACCAATATAATTAATTTTAAAAAGTAATACTTTAAAAAAAAAAGAAAGCTGCATTCCAGCTGGCAGTGCAATCTCACTCTCCTGCAGCCTAGGCCAAGGAGATACAGGCAGCTCCAACACTGAGTCCAGGTGATGAAGGTACACAGACACCACACTAAAGTGTCCACCTCGAGCCAAAGGCAGTGCAGCATCCCCAACCAACACACTAAGACACATCACAAGGGTGCAAGTCACACTGTGAATTTGGTAGACAGACATGATCTGAGAGAGGGACAAATACCAATGCAGAGACACAAGACCCATGAAAAAAAAACAAGTAATGCAATGCCTGAGAAGGAAAACAATAACTCTGTAGCAACAGACCCTAAAGAGCAATTCAATGAGTTGGCTAACAGAAAGTTCAAAATAATGGTCTTAGGGAAACAGTGACATACACGTGACTACAGAGAAGAAATTCCATGAAATGAGGAAGACAATTCATGGTATGAAAAAAATCTCAGAAAAAGATATAAACATCATAGAAAAGAACCAAATAAAAATCGTAAGAGTTAAACAATTCAATAAATAAAATAAAAACACAGCTGAAAAACCTCACCCATATACTGGATCAAGTAGAAGAATTTCTGAACTTAAAGACAGGTCTTTTGAAATAACCCAATCAGATAAAAAAGATTTTAAAAATTAAAAAGAAAGATTATGGGATACCATTAAGCACACAAGCTTTCACATTATGGGTGCTTCAGAAGGTTAAGACAAGATAAAAGTAATAGAAAAGCTAATCAAACACTTACTGAAAACTCTCAAAGTCTTTGAAAGATACAGATATCCGAGTACAACAAGTTCACAGGGTTTTTAAAAGATTTGACAAAATATATACGCCTCAAGGCATATACTCAACCTGTTAAAAATATGTGACGAAGAGAATTCTAAAAACAAGAGAAATGCATTATTCTTTTTATTTTGCTCTTTAAATTATTTCTACTTTGAGTTTCTTGCATAAGAAAAACCATGTGGGGCCGGGGATTTAGCTCAGTGGTTTCACCACCTGCTGTGCAAGCACAAGGACCCAAGTTCGATCCCTGGTAATAAAAAAAAAAAAAGAAAAACCATGTGAAGGGCAACTCACTTCTCACTTTCCGGTCCCCCTTCTGTCTCTCTTCTCTTAGGCAGAAACTTTCTTTCTCCTGATAAATTTTTCCTACTCTAACCTCCGTTGTTCCTAGAATTCATTCTTTGATTTTAGAGAACAGAGACTCATGTTTCGGATATCTAGCAGGTTTGGGAGTTACATCTCTTCCCCCTATATCATTTTGGAGGTCTTCCACCGAGACTACTGGTCAGAGGTAAGAGTTTGCTTTTGTTCCACAGGTTCTAACTTTGGTCTTTTCGCTTCATAGATTGTAACTTTTGTTTCCTAGGCTCCGGACATAGATTCTGGTTCACAGATTCTGGTTTTTGTTTCACATAAATTCTGGCCTTTGTTTTGGTTTTTGTTTCAAACATGTCTTAATTTTAATTTGTGTGTTTTAAATGTTTGCATTTGTTTTTGTTATGCATTGTCTTTTGTTAAAATTATGTTTTATTATTATGTGTTGCATTTGGATTTCGTTGTTTAAAAATGTTGTAAAATGGGTCTCTAATGAAATCACCTCAGATAAAAACAGTTCAAGGCTTTTATCTGTCCCTTATACAATGCCAAATAGTGGTTACTCTGCCAGCTAGTAATTGCCTTTAGGGGAGCTGCCACTCTCAAAGCAGAGGACAGGTCTCTCCAGTTGCCCTCTGCTGAATCCCCACTCCCACTGACACCAATGGTGGGTGCAGCATTGACCAGGTAGGCAATTGGGTTCCTTTCAGAGACAGATCTCTGATTGCATGGAACTAGCAGAAACTGAGGGGTCAAGGCTAGGGCTACTCTCTGGCAGATACCCAAAGGTCCCTCAGAAGAAACTAGCTCCTGACAGCCCATCTGGGTAATCAGCGGAAAATCTCCACATCTTGTCCCTACCTGGACCCCTCAGTGAGGTAGGTGAAAGTGATATAGAGAGAAGAGATGAAACTCCCAAACATATTAGATATCTGAAAAGTGAGTTCTTGTTCTCTAAAATTGAAGAATGAATTCTAGGAATGACAGAAGTTGAGTAGGAAAAATTTATTAGGAGAAAGAAAGCTTCTGCCTAAGAGAGACAGAAGGGGGACCAAAAAGTGGGTTGCCCACCCACCCCGCTCTACAAAGATGTTTTATACAGCATGAGGTGGGACAAAACCATTACCAACCAATAAGATTACAAATACAGTCACCCAAGCAGTATTGATCAAATGGGGGAACGAGTCATGTAGCAAGCTTACAAGAATTTTCAGTAAGGGTGAGGGACAGGGATATTTCCAGGAGAGGGTGAGTTAAGACTTTGGCCCCCCACCCAGGTGACTGATATCTACTTAGAGTATCAATCACGGCTATGGCTAGTCATCCTAATGGGTATGCTAATTTCTCTGCTTTTACAATGCTGGCCTTCAGTGACTGTGGCTTCACTGTCCTCCATGTTGGCCCCTTGTGGGCTGGCCCAGTCTAACTGCCTACAAGATATCTAATTTGCTTACCTATCTGCAATAAAAGAGGAACTCTGTCAGTGATCATCAGATATCCTCTGTCTCCTCAGGGTGATCTGAAATGATGCCATCAGAGCCCTTTCTTAAGCCTCTGTTAAGAGTTGAGCTACAGGTTTGGACTGCTTTCTCTACTACTAGTAAGACCTCTAGACACTTGCAAGTATAAGGAACCGAGTTCGATCCCCGGTACCAAAAAAAAAAAAGACCTCTAGACAAATGTAGAAAATGAATCTTAGATAGGTTAAAAGCTACCTGAACCTTTCCTCACCACCCTCCAGGGATGGTCTTCATCATTTACATGTGTAGGGGAGAATGCCTCCCCCCACCATAGGCTATGGACTTTGGAACTTTCACTATGGACTTACAAAATGTTGAATGGTGCTTTTTTGGATGTTTAACCAGCTTGAGCTTTATTTGGACATTTTCTCTCTGCTAGTGAGTTAAATATTCCCCTTAAACTTTGCTCCAACTTGTTGGGAGTTCATTTCAGAATCCCTAGTATTCAGACCACTCCTCCTTTCAGAAAGTCAGACTAAGACAACTTGCAACAACTGTTTTGTTACACTAGGGAAAATAGCATTCAGTAACTTGCATTTGTGTATTTATATGCTAGCTAGAATGTGGGGCTATTTGGTCAGCCTTTCTCTTCCCTCATGCATGCATGTAAGACATCAATAAAGATGCCTTTACTAATGTGGACTGTGGCTGCTAGGAAGACCTATGAGTTTCAAATACTTGGTGAATTTAAAATGGACCTTAAAGGAGTAGGCTTGTCTTGCTGCTAATGAAAGTTGCCTAAATGACTGGATAGACAACAGAAATTTCTCAAAGCTTTCTCTGCCCTAGGGCCCAGGGCAGAATCTCTGACTTACCATCTCTGGAGGTGATCTCTTTTGCAGGAAAAGTGCCCCAATTTGACTATTAACCTATTTTCCTCTCTCTTTCAAGGAACTAAAAAGCAGCGGTTTAAACCTCTTGGTTTGCTGGCAATACTTCCTTCTCTAAACATGATTGTTATGACTGAAGTCAATTGTAACTTGTGCTTTGAGAGTACTTACTGGAGTAAGGGTGTGAGTTGCCTGAGGGAGATAAGATCACATGCTGGTAAAGGGTAGCTAGTCCAGTCTGGTTTTATTTTCTGGGTCTCTCTCCAGATGGTAGCTACCTACCCTGGAGTGGAATAAACCTTGGGGGACACTCTGGGGATGCCCTATGGAGCACAGGAATCAAGCAGAGACCTATGGGATGCCAGATTTGTTTCTCTTGTTTCAGTTTAGGAGCTCCATGTCTGAACCTCTTCCTCCTTTGGAATGTATTAAGGGCCAATGTAGTAGTGTATTTCTCTACACCGTCGAGAGGTGTGCCTACCTCCTAAAGCCAAGTACACAGAGGAAAGTACTATGATGGTATTTCACAATTAGCATTTTACTGTAAGAGAGAAAAAATGGTCAAATCAACCTCTGTTGAGATTTTCTTTATATTAAGAAGTAATTCTTGCTTGTGTTAAAATGTAAATGTGGGGGCTGGAGATTTAGCTCAGTGGTTCCACTGCCCACCTCCCAAGGGACAGGATCTGAGCTTGACCCCAGGTACCAAAAAAAAAAAAATAGTAAGTGTGGGACATAGAAAAATGAGTGACACCTCACCCTTTAGACATTCAGTACTTCTAAGCCTGAGGCTACCCCTTGCCCTAACCACCAGTTACTGAGGGTGGAGTTTCTAGGCCAGGCATAATTAATCTCTCTATGAGGCTATAGCCATTTTTAGCTAAGTTGTTAAAACCCTTCAAAGACAATATCCCTTGCAGGAAGTAAATGGCAAATATGGGACTACATGTGTTCATGTGTCCTTTTTCCTCTCAGTGATCTAAGACAGATCAAATGAGACCTAAGAAAATTTTCAGATAACCCTGATATGTACATTGAAGTCTTTGAAGAACTTACTCAGACCTATGGACTAGATTAGAAAGACGTAATGTTGCTCTTAAATCAAATATTGATTTCTAATGAGAGACAAGTAGTATTACAAGCTGCTACTACATGTCGAAACAAATACTATCTTAATTTTGGAAGCTCAAAAGACAGGCAGCCAGGGGAACAACTGGTTCCTACTGGAACACAGGCAGTTCTTATACAAGGCCCTCACTGGCCTGCCAATCAGATAGGAGATTACATAGAAGACATTTTCAGGCATGTATTCTTGAAGGTCTAAGAAACATGAGAACTAAACCCTTCAGTTAATTTAAATTATCAACCATTTATCAGGAAAAAGATGAGGACATCCTTGGATTCTGATTTGATAGACGGAAATACTATAGTTTTTTCCAAGTCAGTCTTGCAATATATAGATGGTATGCTGTTATGTGTCCCCTCAGAAGAGCTTTCTAGCCAAGACATCTGCTCTGCTGAATTTTCGAACAGACAGGGTTAATAATGTTTCTAGAGCTAAGGCACAACTTTGCAGGCTTGAGGTAAAATATTTAGGCCTTATTATATCTAAGGGAACTCAAAGACTGGGGAAAAAAGAATTAAACCAACTCTTTCCTTTTGTAAGACCGAGGGCCTTACCAAACACTCCGAGGAGCTGACTGCAGTGAAGAACACCCAGGAAGGAACACACCGGACAAGTTGAAAAGTAAAACAGACCTTAGTCTGGCCAGATGGCACTCCCAAAGCAAAGTAGCTTAGAGAGGCGACTAGCCCAGAGTCCGAGGCTCTTTTTATAGGGGGTTGCAGGGGAAGTTAACAAGTGAAATTTACAGAAGAGGAACAAAGGTTAGTGGTCAGCTGACGCCTACTGATGGTCAGCAGATGTTTGTAGATTGTTCTATAGATAGCGGTGTCCAGAACATCAGTTTCGAACAAAGAGTTGAGTAATTTACTTTGGGACCTTATGACTGATACAGATCTTATCTAGTGTCCCAGAACTAACAAGCATCTTTATCTATTTACTCACATTCAATCACAGTTGGGGCTAGCTGAGTTTTATGATTACAGAGTTATGCAGTCCCACACTTTCCACAGCCCAAGACTCTAAAACAGTTAAGGAGATTCCTGGACATTACAGGCCTCTATCACCTTTAGATAGCAGTATATAGTGAGATTGTGTGACCCATCTATCAGCTTATAGAAAAACCCAAAGCACAGCCATATTTTAACCTGGGAACCTCATTCCCAGACCGCACTCTAGAAATTCAAACAAGCACTTCTAAGTGCCTGCGTACAGGATATCATCTCAGTTTGTACATTAATAAAAGGTGAGACATGGCTTTGAGAGTGTTGCTACAACATCAGGGAGCTGCTCAACAGCCTGTAGGGTATTTCAATCATAAATTAGGTATTAGATTCAGAGTAATTCACTAAAAGGATAAGCCCTAAACAATATAGTTAGAACACTTTCATTCTCTTTCAAGAGGCAAAAAAACAGCCATTTGGGTTCTTTGCTTATTGGTTTGATTTTCTGCTTGGCAATGCAGTTGGAGTCAATCATAGCTTTTGTCTCTGGAGACATGTTTTGCTAAGGATCACAGATCCACCCTGGAAAAGCTCCTGATCTTACTTGTCCTTCTACACCTGAGATGGTTAAGATTTAGTTCTTGTGTCATACTTAAAGGCGCTCTTCTGTCCCTTCTCCACTGTCCTGCTCCTGAGAAATAACACAGTTTGATTCAAGGCACTTCCCTCTTCTGTGGCTGCTGGATTTCAAGACAAAGCTTCCAGAACATTGAGTTTCCCCTCCCTGGAATCCTTCCAGAGTAAAGCTGACCTTCATTTTTCACTGGGTCATATAGAAAACTGGTCTAGGTTTAATCCTGAAACTTTCAAAAGATAAATGTAAAAGTTTTAGTTCAGATTTATCTTTCAGCCCTCAGGCAAAATTAGAAAATGGTAAGAACAGTTAACCTGGCTCTCACCACTTCCTTGCATCTCTAGTCAGCTGCCACTGGCACTAGATAAGAAAGTCTAAGGGGCATCTTAGATTGAACACAGAATAAGAGAGACAGATGGGGATGCCTTCTTTCCCTTTTTTTCTTTTCAAAATGGGAAAACCTGTCAAAGGTAGACATCTGCAGCACAGCAGGTTGGAGCCTTGCCAGGCCTCCTTCCCTCACTGTTTGAAATTCATACTTAGCTCCAAAGAGTGTCACCTAGTCTCTTCTACATGCAAACCTGGCCTGAGCAGACCCCACTGGAGATAATGAAAATTACCTTTAATGTTCTGTCCCTTTAGAGTGAACAATTACATGTGGCTATCGAACTATGGTTATCAAAACAACAATGAGAAGCCTGTATAGCTGGGTATTCCAGTCAGATAAACCATCAGCTTAGGGATCATCTTAAAATGGTCTTTGCTTTCACAAGTGTAGAAGATTTTTATTCCTTTTGATTCTTATTACAAGAGATCTCTGTTGATTGATCTACAAAGTCCTGACAAGTCTTATTTATAGTTATAAACCTAAAAATTGTAAGTCATTATAATTCAAGTTGGCCAAATACATCTGAGTGCACTCTGGTTTACAAACAAGTTGTCTTATGTGTGTGTGTGTGTCTGTCTGTTCAATTTGTTACATGTACAACTGTTATGTTTGAGCTTTTTTCTTTTGGCATTTTGGATTTTTTAAAGATGTTTGCCTGTAACTCAAGTTGGCTTATAGATAAATGTAATTAAAGACACATCTCCCACAGGTTGTCAGATGATCCAAGTAATGTCAACTGGTTTTACAAATACAGTACATATTGTTGTCTATGTATAACTTGAAAATCTTTCATTGGTCAAAATAATGTGTCATTTGTTATGATCTGGCTCTCACAGGTCATCCAAAACTTTGTTTAGATAAATAAAGACTCTTGGGCTTAGGAAAACTACAGGACAGGACTCCCATTGGTAAATAAAGGAGTGGCTGCCTGGAAAAAACTTTATTCCAGCCTTTGTTCACAAAGGGTACCCCAATAATTTCCATAGCCTCATGGAAAATACATTGCTAAACTTGTTCTTGTGATATATATTCACCTGTCCTGGTCAAATGGCTTTTTCTGTGGGAAAACTATAAGGTTTTATTTATAATGTTCTAGATACAAAACAAAATTAAGGGACAAAGGGTTTCATGTAACTAATACTCATTGTTATTTCATGGTATATATATTCATGACTTCCACGTGTACAAGTCTTCTAAGATATTGTTTATGGTAATGATCTTTTTTGACTCAGGTATCTGCCTTTCTCTTGAGCTCCATCTACTGTGATAGGAGGTACATGTCAAACCAACATGAGATAACCAGTCAAATAATAGTTTTCTTAAAATCTTGTCTGATGTATGTGTTTTATGTGACACCACACTTAGGAATACTCAGTCACCAGTCAAAACAATGTCACACACTAAAATTAGAGGCTAGACATTATGAACTTCTCAGGTACATTTATAGGTCAATGTGTATGTTCTCTTTAGATGGCATTCTAGTAAAGGATAACAAATAAGAATTTTCTTTATGTCATTTAATGTCTTGTGATCAGATGGAGATGTTTGACTAAAAAATAAATAACAAATATCAACATAGAAATAAAATTGAGACCAAAAATGCCCAAAAGATTAATGAAGTGAATGAGCTCGTTTTTTGAAAAGATGAAGTTGACAAATCTTTTGTCTTTTCCTATGATATTGTCTAAAATTTTCTGGAGTTCTGGTTTGGTATTCATGAAGTTCCTAAAGTGCTTTTTGTCATGAAAGTATCTTATAGCTCCATCAAGTTTGAAAGATAGACCATCATACCACTGCTTTCAGCACAGAGGAGATTTCTGGGCCACTCTACCACTGCTGCCAGCACAGAGGAGCCATCCAGGCCTCTGTACTACCACTCCCAGCACAGATGAATTGAGCCACATGGGTTCCAGCAACATACAAACATACAAACACCCCACCACACACACACACACACACACACACACACATACACACACACAGCCCCTGCTGTGGAAATGAGAAAACACATAAACAAGTCTCAAAACCAGAATTCCAGACCACCTACAGCAATGCCAAAGAGAAATGAGATGGAACACTATGATACTCAACTACCTGGACTCCCTGAATTGGCAACAAAAGAGGATCTGGAAAAAATAAAATCAGAAATAATTTCTTGAATAACAGCAGAGATTGTGCTCATAGTGGAAGACAAGATTAATAAATCTAGAGAGGAGCTGAGGAACATGATGGAATCCCAACATAGGAAACAAATGGAATCCATAAAACAGATGCAAACAGATTTCCAAGAGATTAAAAACTCCATTGGAAGTCTACACAGCAGAATGAGCCAATGTGAAGATAGAATTTCAGATATAGAAGATAAGATTGCAATTAGTGACCAGGAAAAGAAAAATTGCTTTAAAATTTTAAGGGGCCATGAGAAATCAATCTAGCAGCTGCTAGACGATGCAAAGAAGAATAACATCAAACTGATTCGAGTCAATGAAGAAACTGGAGTGCAGATGATGTAAAAAAAACTATTCACAGAAGTGATGGCAGAAAACTTGCCAAGCAGGGGAAAAGAACTTGACATACAGATAAGTGAGGCATATAGGACTCAAACTATCCTTGATCAAAAAAATGTACACATGGGCATATAACTGTTAAGTTTCAGAAACCCAATGAAAGAACAAAATTCTACAGGCAGTTAGAGAAAAGACACAAATCACATACAAAGGAAAGCCCATCAGAATCACCGCAGACTTCTCAATCCAAACCCTCAAGGCAAGAAGAGCTTGGAATAATGTATTCAAAGCCCTAAAGGAAAACAGCCTCCAACCCAGATTGATGTACTCTGCTAAACTATCTTTCAAAATGGATGGAGGAACAAAATACTTTCATGACAAAGAGCACCTTAGGAACTTCATGAATACCAAATCAGAACTCCAGAAAATTTTAGACAATATCCTAAAGAAAGACAATGAGGATCACAATCCCAGGAAGCACAGCAGAAAGAATCCATTGGGCATGACAAGAAAATAAATGCAAAAAGTGAGAATCCAACAAAAAGAAAAAGTCATGCCAAGGATAAGTCAATACATATCAGTTATAAAGATAAATGGTAATGGTCTCAATTCACCAATCAAAAGAAATAGACTGGCAGAATGGGTCAAGAAGCAAGATCTAACAATATGCTGCATACAAGAAACACACTTACTTCAAAAAGAAACTCATAGACCAAAACTTAAAGGGTGAAAAACAATACTCCATATGACAGGAACCTGAAAAAAGAAGCAGGAGTAGCTATCCTCTTTGCAGATCAAGTGGATTTCAAACCAACACTGATTAAGAGAGACAAAGAAGGACACTACATCCTTGTAAAGGGAACAATCCAAGAGGAAGAGATGACAATCATAAACATACAGGCACCAAACACTAGTGCACTCAACTATATAAAACAAATACTAACAGACATGAAAAATCAAACAAGGACTAATCCAATAGTAGTGGGGGACCTCAATACCTCACTGTCACAAACAGATAGATCAACTAGACAAAAAATGAGCAACAAAATACTAGAACTCAATCAAACTCTTGAACAAATGAACTTAACAGATATTTACAGAGTGTTCCACACCACCAAATCAGAATACACATTCTTTTCAGCTGCACACAGGTCATTCTCCAAAATAGACCACATACTCACTCATAGAACATGTTTAAGTAAGTGGAAAGGAATTGAAGTTATCCCCTGGGCATTATCAGACCATAGTGCAATGAAATTGGAGATCAATAGTAAAAGAAACCACAAGAATTTCATAAACACATGGAAATTGAACAACACACTTTTGAATAACCAAAGGATCACAGAGGAAATTAAAGAAGAAATAAGACAGTCCTTCCAATTAAATGACAATGACAATATGACATAATGGAATACATGGGACACAATGAAAGCAGACTTATGAGGGAAATTCATAGCTGTGAATACTCATATTAGGAAAACAGAGTGAGCCCAATTACATAACCTGATGCGGAACCTCAAGCTCCTAGAAAAAGAAGAGCAGGACAAACCCAAAGCTCATACAAGAGAGGAAATTATAAAGATCAGAGGAGAAATCAATGCAATGGAGACTAAGAGAATGATACAAAAAAAGTCAATGAGGCCAAGAGTTGGTTATTAAAAGAATAACAAAATTGTCAAACCCTTAGCCAACCTTACCAGAAAAAGGAAAGAAAAGGCCCAAATCTGTACAATTAGGAATGACAAGGCTGAAATTACAGTGGACCCAGCAGAAATCCAGAGGATCATCAATACCTACTTCCAGAACCTATATGCCAATAAGATGGAAAACACAGAAGAAATGGTCAGATTCCTAGAAAAGTATGAATTACCAAAGGTGAACAAAGAAGACCTAAAAATTCCAAACAACCCAATATCAATCTATGAAACTGAAAATGTAATGAAAAATTTACCAACTAAGTAAAGCCCAGGTCCTGATGTGTTCACTGCTGAATTCTACAAGACATTTAGAGAGGAACTACTGCCACTACTGTTTAAACTCTTCAATGAAATTGAAAGGGAAGCAATACTCTCAAATTCATTCCTGGAAGCAAGCCTCACATTGATCCCCAAAGCAGAGAAAGACCCAATTGAAAAAGAGAACTATAGACCAATCTCACTAATGAACATAGATGCAAAAATCCTTACTAAAATACTGGCAAATAGAATGCAGAAGATCATCAAGAAGATCATACACCCTGATCAAGTGGGATTCATCCCAGGGAGGCAGGGATGGTTCAACATATGAAAATCAGTAAGTGTAATACACTATATCAAGAGAGCCAAGGACAAAACCATATGATCATCTCAATTGATGCAGAAAAAAGCATTCGACAAAATCCAACATGCATTTATGATAAAACCCTACACAAAATTGGAATAGATGGCCTCTACCTCAATCTGATAAAAGCCATCTATGAAAAACCAAAAGCCAATATCATACTAAATGGTGAAAAACCTGAAATCCTTCATACTACAATCAGGAACAAGACAAGGATGTCCACTATCACCACTCTTATTCAATATAGTTCTGGAAACATTAGTCACAGCAATTGGACAAGAGAAAGAAATAAATGGAATAAAGTTAGAAAATGAAGAAATCAAATTGTCATTATGGGCAGATGACATGATACTGTATATAGAAGACACCAAGAACTCCACCAAAAGTCTTTTAGACTTAATAGTCAAATTCAGTAGAGTAGTGGATACAAGGTCAACACACAAAAATCAATAGCTTTCCTCTACACAAACAACAGACTCACTGAGAGAGAAATAGGGCAATCAGTTCCTTTCACAATAGCATCCAAAAAACTGAAATACCTAGGAATCAACCTAACAAAAGAAATCAAAACCCTCTCTCCTGAAAACTATAGCACTCTTAAAAGAGAGATTGAAGACTATATCAGAAAATGGAAAGACTTCCCTTGCTCCTGGGAGGGAAGGATCAACAGAGTGAAAATGGCCATGCTTCCAAAACTGCTATATAGATTCAGTGCAATGCCAATTGAAATCCCAGTAGCATACTTCATAGACCTTGAGAAAACAATCCAAAAATTCATTTGGAGCAAGAAGAGACCCAGAAGAGCAAAAGCAATTTTAGGCAACAGAGCCACGGCAGGGGGCATCACAACCCCCAACTTAAAACTATACTACAAAGGTACTGTGATAAAAAAACATGGTACTGGCAAAGATATAGAACTGAGGACCAGTGGAACAGATTAGAAGATGTAGAAACAACTCCAGACACACTCAGACATTTCATCTTGGACAAAGGAGCCAATCACCCTCACTGGAAGAAAGATAGCCTATTTAATAAATGGTGCTGAAAAAACTAGGTTTCAACTTGCCAAAGATTGAAACCAGACCTATATCTTTCACCATGCACTAAACTAAAATCGAAATGGATTAAAGATCTAAACATTAAAATAGAAACGCTGAATCAGCTGGAACAGAGGTGAGTTAGAACTCTTGAAAATCTTGGTGTAGAAAAGATTTTATGAACAAAACCTCAGTTGCCCATGAACTGACAATCAGCAACTGGGCTCTCTTCCTTTTTTTTTTTTTTTAATTTGGGCTCTCTTCTTCTTAAAAAGCTTCTCTGCACAGCAAGAGAAACCACCACCAGTGTGAAGAGACAACCCACAATATGAGAAAAAATTTTCACTTGCTATTCCTTAGACAGAAGGCTACTATTTAGAATCTATAAAGAACTTTAAAAAATCAAATCTCCCAAATTTAAATACTGAATCCAACAATGGACATCTGAAATGAACAGATATTTCTCAGACATAGAAGTAGAAATGGTAAATAAACATATGAAAAAATGTTCAACCTCACTCATCATTCGAGAGATGCTAATGAAAACAATGCTGAGATTTTACCTCACTCCAGAAAGAATGGCTGCTCTCATGAAATCAACCAATAACAAATGCTGGCGGGGCTGTGGGGAAAGAGGAACTCTGTTCCACTGCTGGTAGGAGTGTAGACTGGTGCAACCACTGTGGAAATTTTTATGGAGATACCTCAAAGAACTAGGACTGGAAGTCCCACTTGACCCAGCTATTCCCCTGCTGGGTATCTTCCCCAAAGTATTAAAAGAATCATACCACAGTGATATATGTGCACCCATGTTCATAGCAGCACAATTTGTAATAGCTAAAACTTGGAAGTAGCCCTTTTGCCCATCAACTTGAGACCAGATAAAGAAAATGTGTTTTTTTATAAAATGGAGTACTACTCAGCCACAAAAAATGAGAAATTAGAGACATTTATAGCTAAATGGATGCTCATTGAAGTGATACTCTTAAGTGAAATAAATAGGACACACATGTATAAATACCAAATAGTTTCTCTGGTGTGAGAAACTGAAAGTGTAAATAAGGAGTAAAAGGTATAATAGACAATGTGAAATAGGAAGAAAATGGGCAAAGGGGAAGGAGAAGTGGTAGGGGTAGGAGAAAGGAAAGAAGGGAATGGAATTAATATGAGAAAATGAAAAATGGAAAGAAAGTCTTTGTAAATAGGGAGGGATGGAGGGGTTGAAGAGAGGGCATGGGAATGGGGAAAAATAAGAACCAAGAGAGATTATGTAAAGGTGCAAATTTCCAGTGATGAATGTCATTATATTGTATACCTAAAATGTACCAATAAAATAAAATTTTGAAAGATAGTTTTGCAGGGTACATCAATCTGAGGTGGAGGCTTTTTTCTATTAGGGCTTGAAATGGGTCATTCCAAGCTCTTCTTGCCTTGGGGATTTGCATTGAGAAGTCTGCTGTGATTCTGATGGGCTTTCCTATGTATGTGATTTGTTTCTTTTCTCTAACTGCTTGTAGAATTTTGTTCTTCTGTTGAGTTTCTGGAATCTTAACAGTTATATGCCAATGTGTACATTTTTTTGATCAAGATTAGTTGGAGTCCTATATGCCTCACTTATCTGTATGTCAAGTTGTTTTCCCCTGCTTTGGAAGTTTTCTGCCATCACTCCTGTGCACAGTTTTTTTATGTCATCTGCACTCTCTCCTCTTTCTTCATTGACTCCAATCAGTTTGATGTTATTCTTCTTTGCATCATCTAGCAGTTGCTGGATTGATTTCTTGTGGACCCTTACTATTTTAAATGCATTTTTGTTTTCCTGGTCACTAATTGCAATCTTATCTTCTATATCTGAAATTCTGTTCTCACATTGGCTCATTCTGCTGTGTAGACTTTCAATAGAGTTTTTAATCTCCTGGGAATCTGTTTGCATCTGTTTTATGGATTCCATTTGTTTCCTATCTTGGGATTCCATCATATTCCTCAGCTCCTCTATTTTTTATCTGTGTCCTCTCTAGATTTATTAATCATGTCTTGCACTATGCTGTTGTCTGAGAAATTATTTCTGATTTCATTTTTTCCAGGCCCTCTTTCATTGCGAGTTCAGGGAGTCCAGGTGGTTGAGTATCTGATTGTTCCATCTCATTTCCCTTTGGGGTTTCTTTAGGTTATCTGGAAGTCTGGTTTTGCAAGTTTTTTACATGTCTTCTCATTTCCGGGGGGGGGGGTGTCCTGCTGGCACCCACGTGGATCACCTCCTCGGAGCTGGTCGGGTCTCTGCTCCTCTGAATGGGTGGCTGTGGTACCGGAGCCCAAAGGGCTCAGCTCCTTGGTACTGGGGGCCTCTTCTCCTCTGCGCTGGGGCTTGTGGTACAGGAGCCCAAAAGACTCAGCTGTTCGGTGCTCAGGGCCTGTGCTTCTCTCCACTGGGGGTATCAGTAGCATTTTTATACATTAGTAATGAATATTTTGTAAAAGAAATAAAAAACAGCAATGCCATTTGCAATAGCTACAAAAAACTAGGAATAATTTTAACCAAAGATGTGAATAATCTTTACAATGATAATCATGAAAGAACAATGAAAAATATTGAAAAAGATACTAAAAAAATAGAAAGATACCACATGCTCCTGAAGTAGAAAAATTAACATTGTTAAAATCCAAAGCAATCTACAAATTCATTGTAATCCCTATCAAAATACAAATGACATTTCTCGTGGAAAGGAAAAATGAATCCTAAAATTCATATAGACCCTTAAAAATCCTCAAATAGCCAATATGATCTTTGGCAAAAATAACAATCTTCAATACATAGTATAGAGCTACAATAAATAAGATAGAAGAGTTTGGCATAAAAACCTAACACTGATGAAATGAAAAGAATAGAGAACCCAGAGGTAAGTCCATGCATCTACACCCAACTGATTTGCAATAAAGGCCTTAAGAACGTACACTGGGAAAAGCTTCTTCAATAAATGGTGCTGCAAATACTGGCTATCCATATGCAGAAAAAACTAGACAGATTACTATGTCTCATCCCATACACAAATCAACTCAAAAAAAGATTAAAGACTTAAATGTATGACCTAAAACTATGAAACTACTAGAATAAATCATAAGGGAATGGCTTCAGAGCATTGATTGGTAAAATATAATTTTGGATATGACCAAAAATGTACAGGTAACAAAGCAAAAGTTGACAAATGGATTACATCAAACTAAAAGACTTCTGCTCAGGAAAGGAAATAACAGTGCAAAGAGGCAACCTACATATTGCAAGAAAATATTTGTAAATTATTCATCAAGGAATTAATATCCGGAATATATAAGAAACTCAAACAACTCAACAACAGTAAAAATTCTGATCTAAAAATGGGTGAATTACCTAAACAGACATTTCTCAAAAGAGGGTAAACACATTTCCAGTAGGTATATGAAAGAAATTCTCAGCATCAATAGTCATCCGAGAAATGCAAATCAAAACTATAATGAGATATCATCTCACCACAGTTAGAATGCTATTGTTTTTTGGGGTTTTTTTAGATGCTATTGTTAAAAAGTCAAAAAAAAAAACAACCAAATTCTGGAAAATATGTGAAGAGGAACACCCATAAACTGTTAGTGGGAATGTGACTTTGTGGTACAGCCATTATTGAAAAATGTATAGCTATTCCTCAAAACACTAGTGACAGAACTACCATATGATGCAGAAACCCCAAGTCTGAGTATATGTCCAAAGGAACTGGAATCAGTATGTCAGAGACATCTGCACTTACAAGTTTATTGCAATACTATTCACATTAGTCAAGATATGGGATCAACCTATATGTCCATCAATGGATGAATGGAGAAAAATGTGCTACATATACACAATGGAATTTTGTTCAGCTGTAAAAAAGGGTGAAATTCAATCATTCACAGCAACATAAATGGAGGCGAAGGGCAATTATACTAGGCAAAACAAGTCAGGCATAGAAACAAATATTGTATGTTTTCACTTATATGTGGGAACTAAAAATAGGTCTCACTGAAGTGGAGAATAGTGATTATCAAAGTCTAGAAATGTGTTAGAGGAAGGTGATTAACCAAGAATGATTAATAGTACAAATGTGCAGTTGGAAAGGCATAACTTTTAATGTTCCATAGAACAGGTGGATAACTGTGGACAACATTTATTCTTTAAATATTTCAAAATAGGTGGTAAAAAGGATTGGGGATATTCTAAACACAAATGATAAATATCTGAGGTGATGAATATGCCAATCACACTGATCTGATCCCCACACATTGTAAGTGTTGAAATGTCACACTGTGACCCTGAGATGAGTAATTTGTGTGTCAATGAAATACAAAGATATTATTCATTAATTTTATTAGAAATAACAATTATTGAAATTCTCATGTAAATGTATCTTTGTCTTAAAAAGTGAAAGTATTGGGCATGAGTAAATTTTCTAACTTGAATACCTAAGTTGAATATAGTGAATATAATTGCAGTATTACAAAATGGCTGCAGGTTTTCGTAAATAAAATTTTTTCTATTCTTTTCAGTTATTCTTGCATTGTGTACATATGACCAAAGTGTCTTAATACTTTATTTTTTATATTAACTGGTTTCTTCTCTCACCCTCTAAAAGCTTATGCCTCCTCAGTTCCATATTGATCTTCCCCAAATATGTAAGTCTGATTCTCTCAGAGTTCTGCTTAAAATTTTTCAGTGACTCCTTACTTCCTCCAACACAAAAATCCAAAATCTTTAGTTAATCTAAGAAGAGAAGTCTGAGGCCAGTTTCTGGAAAGATAATTAACAATCAGGGCAGTACTAAATTACATGTCCACCCCAGGGACGTTACTAGATTATGTTCAGAACAGTGACCTAAAGGCGCTGTTCTGTCCACCATATAGAGCATCCCACTTGAAGAACACGCGATTTGCAGGGATTTCCTGGAGAAATGGTTTTAGTATATGAGTGTCTAAATAAGTAGATGGCAGGAAGTTAGAAAATCCTGTCTCTGTAATTTTAAGATTTTTACAAGACAGAGAAATTTAACCTGGGAAGTCACATAAATTACAATGATTAGTTTGGAGTGGCATGAGAGACTGAATCACAGCCATAAGGGAAATTAAACGTTAAGAGATTTAGACTATGCTTATATAGTGCAGGAAAAAACTGATGAAATTATAAAATGAAAGTTACTGAAAATTGCCCAGTCATTTTCTCATCTAGAGCTCACAACTGGAGGCTTCAGCTCATATTTTCCCTGGGGTCATTTTTATCTCTTCTGTACATATTTTTAAAATAAATTTTATTGTAATTTATCCCATTCAGCCCTCAAGCCCCCTCCCCTCCATATTTACAAATTTTATTTAAATTTTTTCCTTCTATTTTCACTTATTTTTTGTCCTTTCCTTCCTTCCTCCCTCCTTCCTTCCTTGTTCCCCTTCCCATGTGAACAGTTTCTTTCTATTTCTCCACATCCATTATAAACCTCTGTCCTTATTTTCACATTCAGTTTCCCACACCACAGAGAAACAGTGCTGTATTTAAACATGTGTGTCCAATTTATTTCACTTAAGAGAATGGTCTCAAGGTCCATCCATTTAGCTATAAATATCTGAAGCTCATCTTTCTTTATGACAGAACATCACTCCATTGTATAAAAAAAACACATCTTCTTTATCCACTTGTCAGTTGATGGGCATTTGGGCTGTTTCCAAGATTTAGCTGTTACAAACTATGCTGTTATAAACATGGAGGTGCATATGTTGCTGTGGTGTGATGCTTTTAATTCTTTCAGGAAGATGCCAAGAAGAGGTATAGCTGGGTCAGATGGAACCTCTAGGTTTAGTTCTTTGAGGTATCTCCATACTGATTTCCACAGTGGTTGCACCAGTCTGCACTCCCACCAGCAGTGAAGAAGGGTTCCTTTTCCCCCACCACCCCTTCTGCATTTGTTATTGGTTGACTTCTTGATAATCGATTTCTGGAGAGAGATGGAATCTCACTATTGTTTTAATTTGCATCTCTCAAATGACCAGTGGTGATGAACATTTTTTCATATATTTATTTGCTGTTTCTAATTCTTTATCTGACAAAGGTCTTTTGATTTCAGATGCCCATTTTTGCAATGGTCTTTAAATTTGAGGGGTCTGATTTTTTTAAGTTCTTTATATATTTTAGATAATAGACCTTTGTCTGAGGAACAGCTGGTAAAAATTTTTTCCCACATTGTGGGTTGTCTCTTCACACTGCTGGTGGTTTCTCTTGCTGTGCAGAAGCTTGTTAGTAAGAAGAGAACCCACTTGTTGATTGTGCTAGTTCATGGGCAACTGAGGTTTTGTTCATAAAATCTTTTCCTACACCAATGTCCTCAAAGGTTCTACCTAACCTCTCTTCCATCCAGTTTAGTGTTTCTGTTTTAATATTTAGATCTTTGAGCCATTTCAATTTTAGGTTAGTGTGTGGTGAAATAAATGGGTCTAGTTTCAATCTTCAGTGTGTGGAAAGCCGTGTACATATTTTTTAAATCCCAAATTTTAATATCATAAACCCTTTCTAGGTTTTATTCACACATTGGCATCAGTCCATTGACTGTTACTGGTTTACAACAAAATAATTACAAAATTGAGCATAAGCTTTTAGAAACTTATATAGTAATTTGGCAAAGTAATCACATGTCTGTAGAATCCAAGTGTAAAAAAAATGAGTACCGTATTTCTATGGCTTTGAATTTTTTTCATTCTTCCAGTATTCCTTTTATTGTATTTTACATAAGAACCAATAAAAATCCAACTGGATATTTTTAGATTAATCTTTGTCATGAACAGTTTGAAATGGGGTGCTGTGGGTTACCACAATCCTCACTATTCCACATACTTATTTTAGGCCATTTTCACTCAAAGGTGAGGCCCCTGCTGATATTTGAGTTGACTCATCTTCCCATTCTATTAAATTCATTTACAGATAGGACTGAAAGCCAACAGCAGTTACACTAAGTTCTTGCCAAAGTCTCAAAGAACAGTTCATCTCCACACATTACATAAACCCGGTAATTTGCCTGGTTATTTAGCATTTCTGTGCCCCTCAAAAGACGTGCAACAGAAATGCCTAACTGAAAGCTGTGGTTTGTATGTCGTGGCTATACTTAGACCCACATCCTAAGCTGTCCTGTTCTCCTGCAGACAATGAGACCAGAATTCATGAAGGTGGGCGGAAGCCTAGCATGGGATAGAGGAAAGCTGAAACACTTGCAGGATGCTATATCCAGCATATCTAAGTTCAGAAACATTCTAATTCTTCCCCCCCCCCCAATTTATCCATCCTTCAAACCAGTGTGATCCTCTACTTCCAGGTGCCAAGTGCTTGGCTCCCTGTTACAATTTGCTTTACAGTTTCAGCTCATTGAAGCACATCACATCACTGAATGCTCTGATACACAGAGCAATGCCCTGATCTCCAGACCCATTGCCTTACTTGTAGCCAAGACACATCTCATACTCACCTACAAGCAAAGCTGAGCACAGAAACTTCCCTAATGACTTCCCTAATGACTTTCCAAGAGCATTAAATATAGTCAGTTGGCTTTTCTCCCTTACCTGTCGTCATCATCATCATCGTTTTTAAACACCTCTCCTGCCACTCAACAAATTCATCTCCAGCTGATCCCAACTAATGAGAATGTGGAGTTGAGATTCATGACCATATATATGGTTGTTTGAAAAAGAAATCAAGTCTAAGGGAGACTGGAAGCATAGCTAGAATACTAACCCTTCAAGCTTAATTCCAGATTTAAATCCACTTGGAGTTTTGGAGATGGGTTATAAATTTTAATCTTGGGAAAACAGTGTTATAGAAAAGCTGGGTTCTCAATTCAAATGCAGCCTCAAGAGAGTAAAGTTTCATACATACCTCTCAGTATGGGAATACATAGAGGTACACGAAAATGTTTATTTAATGTATGAATTGATGATGGAATTAATCAATCAAAGAGATTTCTGTCAGATTCACTTCAATGTCCTCTTGAGGTGGTTCTTCGCTCAAGCCCAGGATCTGTGAATGTCCATCTCATTTCTACCATGCAAGTTATTAGTGTCCATCCACCATCGGTCACCAGAGTGCTTACCGTGCCATGGAGCACCATAGACCCACTGTGCTCAGCATAAAAAGTCCCTGCTGGGACTGACAGGGAGCCCTGCCTGGGAGCAGACAACTGCACAGAATGGACCAAGGAGGCTTAGCAAGTAGATACAGAACTAGCAAGCCCACATCACTCAATCTTTCCAAAATAATGTAGACAAAGGAAATGGCTAATTTAGAAATCAACAAATAAAGAAATTTTCCGTAACAGGGATTATGTTGTTTAGGATATACTAAAGTCTACCTTCAAAGACATATAATATAGGAAAAATTAATTTCATTTTCAGTGATTATGATACCCATGATTCAAAAATAAGTCTAGACTAGTTAAATTTAGGAAAAGTTACTTAATCTAAAAAACTGGTTGAATCAACCCTGGCAATCAAAAGTTTGACAGATATGGTGACCACGCTGCCCAAATATACTGCTAGAAAATTAGTTATAATTCTAGACAGGTTGCAAAGTTTGTACAATATTCTAAATAATCTTTCTTATTTTAACAACTAATAGTGGAGATACTTTTTCAAAAAAATGTTTTAAAGAAAGAAAAAAGTTTCAATACAGCCTAGATATCCTGAAAGATCAAGGTTTTTCTGATAAGCCCACGGAATAAGAGCACAATATTTTCTCAGCCACAGGTGACTTCTGCAGTATAAGTATAACTCTGCAGGTTGCTACCAAATAACCAGAGAGGAAAGGGAAAGTGTTTTTTCTGCCTTGCTGTAAGGTGTTTTTATTACAGAGTCACTGGTAAGTGGTGAGATTTTTACTCAGTACCATTGTTTGGAGCCAGCATGGAATGGCTGATGAAGGTAGGAGGCTGATTCTCCATTGTCCTTCCCACTTTATACAGCACTTAGAAAACTGACCTATATAAGATGCTGCCCTGGAAACTGGGAAACAAAATGATTCACTTTCATGGGGTAGCAGCAACCAGGCTTTCCACCGCTCTGTAAAGCAAGCTCTACCCAGAGTTGAGCAGCCTTTATGAAGCGAGAGGAATCTTCCAAAATTCCTCCTACACTAGAATTACAGATGCCTGAACTTTTAAAATTTATAATTTTGTGTTTTACGTATCTATTTCAAAGTAATTCAAGATCTTAAACCTTGATCTACTAAAAGAAAAGCCATTGGCTAGGAAATGTCTTCTCAATTCTATCAGATTCTTACCTAACATTTGGCCTTTAATGATTTTTGGAAAGATGCTAAGAATATTGGTCACCAAAGTGGCTATCAGCCAAAAAGAATGAGGAAACTGGGATATGGAAGATAAAACAAATATGCATGCCCTATGCTGTCTCGAGTGAAGACACATGGCTAGAATCTTCAATCTCCAAATCTTGCTGTCACAGATACTCCAGAAACCAGTGCACAAAAGACATGAGGCAGATAAATTCTTAATCACCAGCTATGACTTCAGGCCCAAAGCTCTAGGTTATCGTCTATCTCCATGAGCCCAGTTGATCTTTAATGTCTCTTTCGTTCCTCAGGTACACAGGCTTCCCCAAGCTGCAATCCCTTCGTTCTGCTGTTTTCCACCAAAGGAAGGGAAGGTTCCACATCAGGGCAGTGTTGCTTCATCTGTACTTTGTGGAAAGGAAGAGAGAAAAATTTCCCAAACTAAAAGGAACCTGCTGAAGACACACCATTTAATTTCTTTTCCCTTGCCTCCCACTAATTGCCTGTGCTTGACTCATTGTGGAATTCAAATCCTTTAGAGGTGGTAGTGAGTGAAATGGGGGATTCTAGTGAAGAGATGAGGAAAGAACAAAGATGGCTCCTGAGACTACTGCACAGGTGAAAGTGTATCCCTACAGGCTGAAATTGTAACTGGATGGTAGAGAAGCCCAGTGGCAAGAAGAGAGAAAGCTCTGTTTAATTCTTACTTCTGCTGCTCCACTTTTATAGACTTAAGAGAAAACATTCCACACTTGCCTTTACACTGAACAAAATTAATGTATTTTCCTCAATAATTGCAGTGAATAGAGCAAAATTGGTTTAAAATAGACTGTCTTAAAAGTTATTGAAATAGTTAATTGATGAAGCATTGCCAAACAACTATGCATAGTGTCTCCATCTGAAACAAGAAAGGTAAGTTGAACAAGTTTATAACACTACTCTTTCTGAATTTCTCAATCATAATTCCATAATGTATAAATTACTAATTTTAGAATAACTTTAGTGCTATAACTGTATAAAATAACATTAATAATCATTTCATAATTTATAAATTTCTTAAATTTATGATTCTGCAATATATGGCTAAGATTTCATTTTCTGTTACTTAATCTAAAAATAAATCTTGATTTTTCTGTCTCTTATTTGATGAATATCTTTTCTGTGATTGGATCATATTACAAAGTCATCCTTAATAAACAATAAAAATAAAAATCATATTTTCAACATCTGCAATGAGCATTTGGACAGTTGTACAAGATCTACAGAGGAAGGAATTGCTCTCTCCTACCAACTATCTGATCTTTAAACAGCTGTATATAGACTACCTGCAAAATCTTTTGAAATCTTCCTATGTCTGTGATCCTACTACAGTGAGAACTTGTCGTAAGATAACAGGAGGAGCAAGAAATTCTAACAAACTTGTTTGATGATAATTTTAACAAAAATATTTGACAGAACAAGGAAAAAAATAGACCTAGTGGTATTCCCCCATAATTCAAGTTTGCATCTACAAGGACTGATGTGCTATGACCTAAGTAATATGTGGATGGAGACCATGTTGGTAGGGAAAGCAATGGCTGTGTGTGCACTACCCTTCCCTTGAGGCAGCAGCTGTTACATGTAGGCAGAAGTCATAGAACATAGTTACAGATAAACTCCCATGATGTGAGCTTAGCTGGCATGCTCCCTTCTAGATACGTGAAGAATTTTAATGGGACATGTTCCCATGTTTTACAGATAGATGATGGTCTCTTTAAAATTATCCTTGAGCCAGGTATGGTATCACACACCTATAGTCCCAGCTACCAAGGAGGCTGAGGTGGGGGAATCCCTTTAGCTTGCTGGTTCAAAATCAGCCTAGGGAACACAGTAAGACCAAGTATTAAAAAAAAAAAAAGAAAAATTAAAATTAAAATAAAAACATACTTCTTTTTTTTTTTTTTTTTTTTTTTTCGGGTCCTTGTGCTTGCGCAGCAGGCGACAAAACCACTGAGCTAAATCCCCGGCCCAAAAACATACTTCTTGACATAGAGTATGTTTATGTATTATGAGGACACTAAGATTTTGTATTTTGTAGAAATGTTTTCCTATGTGTAATTTAGAAAAGGAGGGTTCCATATATTTTTTGTTTTACTTTTGCAATTTGTTAAATGCTTGGTGTGGACACCTTTGCTTTAATTTTAGTCATTTTTCTCTTAGTTTTTGCTCAGATACAGTGTCTCAATTTGGGGGTGAAAGGCCTTGGCTAGGTGTTTTTTCTCACACGAAGACCAGCAAATGTTCCAAGGGAGTAGGGTCAGTGATGTAACTGAACACTATATACATCTGTATTCAAACTTAATCAAACCTAAGGTGAGAACATTATTCTCATCTGTTCTGTAGCAGCAGCGTAATTTCCTATCAGCACACTAGCTCTAACACGGTTGGTAGCTTCTGATAACAAGGCAGAGTCTACAGTGTGTGCAAGGTTTTGGTGATATTATTACTGAGCATAATGGAAACTTTTATTAGTATGACTTACAATTACACTCATTTAAAGACATTTCATCAGTTGTTGAAAAAATAAGCCACATTGGCTGGTTAAAAATAAATGTGTAGTAATATTAAAAAAGCTTTTCCTGAACTCTTTTCTTCTGTTTATATTTAACTAATACTTATTGAATGCCTAACAAATCCCTGTGACAATGCTAAACATTTAGCATTCAATGTGTTTCTTTAATCCTCACAACAATTTTATGAGGTTAGTAGTGTTAACCTCTTATTTTACAGATAAGAAAAGTGATTCCCAAGGTTATGCAACAACAAAGTAATACTATACCACCAGAGTTCTCCTTCCAGCATCCATTTTCTTAGTCTTCTAACCTGCTTTCCAGTTTTTCCTACTGCATCTTAAAGGAGAGGTTATGCAACATCAGGCATCGAGCTGTGGATGGGCCTGTTTCACTCATTTGCACTCTGACTAGCTGTAGAAGGAGATGTTCAACTCCAAATATTCACATATCTCAGGACCTAAGAAAAGTGGGATGTTCCACATACAACAGTAAAAGTCAGCTATTCCAGCAAGGGTCTAGCAGTTTCAGTTCTTCCTACAAGGCAACGATGATATATTACTCAATTTTCTCTTTAGTGAGGCACAATACCCAGCACCCACAACTTAAAGGAGAAAAAGTTTAATTTGCTCACAGTTTCTATCCATGATTGACTGGCTCAAAGGAGAGACATCATGGTGGAAAAGTAGAGGCAGTGCAAAGCTGCCTAGTACATGGTCACAGGGAAGAGTGCTTGGGACGAAGGGGTGAGGGACCAGACATAGACCCCAAGGTCATGCCTCCATGACCCAGCCAGACACACCTACAGGTCTACTGCACCAGTTCCCAGGGCAGACCCCAGGGCCAATCAAGTTGCAACTCCATCCTAACTGCCTCAGAGAGGAAGATTTTGGTGAAGCTTAATCTTCAGGGTCTTTGCTTTTATGGGCACTTTCATGGCCCTGCCTGGTTACAGGGAAGCATTTGTATGAGTCTTCATATTTGAAAATTTGCAAAACAAGTTATTTTAACTACAGTCAAAACTATTATCTCTTTTTGCTGCAGCTTTCTTTCCATCAGATTTTTGTATGTGTTTTGTGGCACTAAAGTAATCATAGGCATTCTGAGATCCAGCTAAGAGAAATTTAAAATGAAAATTTAGTTAGTATGGATTTAACATAGCTTCTAGAGATTTCTATAGTACATATTTTTCATGCATTTATAGTTATCTTGGTGCAGAACTGGCTGAATGATAATCCATCTGTAAGAAGGTACAGGGCCAAAGGTTTTATTGTGGTTTATATGTAAGAGTAGAGGAGAAATGAGGTTTTAAGATTCAGAGCCAGAATCTATGTGAAATTCTTCTATTCATTGACATACAGAATTCAACATAAGAGGAATCAATTCTCATCAGTGATTAATCAAAACTAGTATTCTATAATAAATATATTTCAAATACAACACATATAATTATAAATGCACATATTTATGATTCAGGGCAAAAAAAGGAATTATTTGTGAAAGCACAAATCTGAACAGTACTACAAAAAAAATCAAATATAAATAAATGTGAAGTCACATGTTGGACGCATCAGAATGTAGTAGGTCAAACCTTACTATAGTGGTACCTCCATGGTTCTGGTTGCCAACCAAAATGGATGAAAAAGAAATCAAATTCAATGGTTAGGTTCAATGTTGACCTTATGGGGAAATTTGATTCTATTCTTGTTCTATTCCATTTGCAACCAGAATAGTGGAAAGAATTAAGTTTCAGAACCTAGGTACCACTCTGTATGGGATGCACTGTCTTGATGAAGACCAGAGGCTCCAGGAGAAATGGCATACAAAAAATGTACTTACTGGTACATCAACGCCCTGAAGATGCAAGAGCTTATATGACCAAGCTCCTGTGTATAGTTAATCAAGGTGTGTCACATAAGAGTAATTTACTTATAATTTTGTAGCCCTTTACAGCATAGCAACCATTCTAAAATACATTTGAATTTCTCTTGTGTATTTCTTAGCTTCAGGTTATTTTTTTCAAAATTATTAAGCACCTAAATTCAAATATATAGAGAAGGAAATACCTTGGTTAAAAATCAAAAACATAAAAGAAAATATTTGTGATACTTATTAGGTGATATGTTTATACTTTGTTGTCATTTCTTTTTATCATTCTAAATAAATATTCATTTTTAGACTTAACTTTCCATTTAACATTTTATATTATTTTCCTCATAGGAGTTCTCACCAAATTAAGTCTCAGGCCATGCAAAACCTGTATCTGACACTGAGTAAAGTGAGCTGCAAAGACCATTGCTCCTGGCCTATTGCGTAGAGTTAAAATGTGGCTTACTTTCAGAAGGTAGATCAGGGCATCTTTATTTTAGCACATAGTTCAACAAGTCTTTGCTCAACAATGAAATTCTAAAGGTTCTGAAAATTTAAATTTATGATTTTTATTTTGGTATCAAAACTCAAAACCTAGCTAGAACTGACTTGAGACTATGTATAATCTTAAAGGATCCTGCTTAGTATGAATATTCCCAGGATCTTACTGGTATTGCTACAATGCAGTTGTCTTGTACCACAGTGGTATTTTCTATCACCTCCCTTGCCTAGTTCTCTGATTAATAAAGTTTATTTTAATAAAAGTAAACACTCACATCTAGCGTATATATTGCCCTGGTTTATTCTTTCTGTGCTCCACTCATATTTAACAAGAAGGATCCAGTATGCACTCCCAGTTCCTCGGTTCCTTCCTGGGTGGAAAGACAGATGGGACAGAGTGTTGTGGCTTTTGTCCAGACCTCCCCCCAAGCCTCCTGCTTTTTCTAAGTGGCTGAACCTAGAGTGTGTGATCGATTTATGGTGGGGCTAGGCCCGAGGGCACTGGGATTAAGTGCTACCTGCCCTAAAGAGTCTGAATAAGATAAAAGGGACAGAAAGATGCTGTTAAGGAAGGTTCCTTTTACCTTTGCTACCTTGTGCGCACCATGTTTTCTCCTCTGTGTTGCCTGTTTCCCATTCCTGCCTTGGAGCCAGCCAATTATGCACTGAAACCTCTACCAAATGTGAGCAAATAACCCCTTTCCCCTTTTAACTTTAGGTGTAGGATATTTGTCTCACCAAGGAGAGACGATTAACTAACAGAGATAACCATTACTTGTTAGAGGGGAACCCGAACAAGTTTCTGGTGAGTGGAGGCCCAGATGGGTGTGTGCCTAGCTATTTTTCTCTCAGGCCAGATCTAGCTTCCTTACATTCATGTTCCAGATTCTGTCCTCAGATTTTCCAACAATCTTAGCTTTCAGTATTACCTCCTTCCTGGTTTCTAATGACATTTAGTGGAAATATAAGGGAAACTTAATCAAGTAGCCTAAATCAGACATCACTTGAAGCTAAATACCATGCCATTTTTCATTATTTTATAAGAGATCACTGCTTCCTATCTTATAAATATATTAATCCTTTTAACATCTGACCCCAAGACTAACCTTTCCGGAAATCAGCTAGTCAGCTTTGTAAATTTTGTATTGGCACTGCTAAAAATTCTTATGGAATCCCCAGGCTTTTCCAGAATCTGACTCATTTTATTCTATTCAAAGATAATTTATTCTCTCTGCCTACATAACCAGCATGTACATATTGCTCTTGCCCTTGTCGCTCATACATTTACAATAAAGACCACTTTCCCATCTGAGACTTGAAGACTGCTTCTCAATGATGCATTTTATACAGTCATATTCTAATCATACATTCATCTCTCTTCTTCTGGAAAGAACGTGGTTTCATTTTTCAGAACTAATTTACCCAAGTTTCTTTTCTTTGTGCCCTTTTCCTTTTTTTTTTCCCCATTAATTTTATTGGTACATTTTCGGTATAAAATACAGTTACATTCATCATTGGGATCTTGTACCTTTACATGAGTCTCTTGGTTCTTATTTTTTCCCCTTTCCTTGGCCTCCCTTCACCGCCTCCACCCTTCCCTATTTGCAAAGACCTTGTTTCCATTTTTTTTCCTCTTCTCATATTTTTTCCTTTCCCTTTTTCCCTTCCCCTACACCTCACAATTCCCCTGCTCTTTTAGACCTTTGCCCACTGTTACACAATATCAGTTTTACATTTTTTAAATTACAATATTAAGATCTAGGAGACATTACCACAGATTTTACAGAATTTAAAAGGATATAGAAAGCATATCACAAAAATCTTTTTTCAAATAAATTTGACAACTTCTAAGAAGTAACTTAGAAGACAAATTAATGAAACTAACTCTGGAGGAAATATCAAATTTGAATAGCACCTATTAAGGAAAGTATATTCCTAGCTTGAAAACCTACCTATATGACAACAGCAGGCTCATAAACATTTTAACTGATAAATTATATCAAACAATTAAAGCAGAAAAAAGAAGGAACATGTCTCCCCTCATTTTAGGAACTCAACATTGTGCTAATAATAAAAATGGATAAAGATAATAGAAGAAAAAAGTATGAACATAGATAGAAATTTGTTTAACAAAACAAACTATTGGAAGTCAGATCTGGCAGGATGTAGAAAGTGGTTTTGTTATAGGGATGGCAGTGTTGGTTCAGCATTGGAAGATCCACCCCCAAAAGTCATCATTTTATCAGAGGAAAGGAAAAAGCCATTTGATCCTGTCACTAGTTGGAGAAAAAGTATTGGACTAAATTCTACAGCTGTTCATGGTAAAAGCTATCAGGAGCCTAGAAGTAGAACAGAAACTTCTCAACAGATTAAAGACATGTACTCCATACTTTCAGTGAGAATGCCTTATATGAATGGAGAAGACACAATGCTTTCTCCTTAAGGTGGGGAACAAGGGCACATATGCTTACTCTTTATCTGTCCAATAAACTTTGAAAGCTAGTCCCCACCAAAATAGTCTGGGAATAAAATGACACAATTAGGATAGGATTGGCACAGCAGAAGCAAAATCTTTATACGTAGATGAAATGATCATCTACAGAGAAAATACTAAGAAATCTCTAGGAACCCCTAGAACTTGTACTTGAATTTAGCAGGATTAGAAAACACAAGGTATATATAAAAATTCAGGTCTGTGTATACTTGCTATAAATGAAGAATTGGATACTGAAATTTAAAAGTTATGTAGGAGTACAAAGGACCTAAAAATGTTAAAAACAAAAACAAAATCAAAAACAGTGTTGGAAGACGTTTAGTACCTAATTTTAAGACTTCTTCTAAAGCTACAGTAATCAAGGCACTGTTGGTGTAAGGAAAGACATATAGATCATTTGAATAAAACAGAGAATCTAGAAATAGAACCACACATATATGGTCCACTGAGTTTTGAAAGATTATTTAACATTAGCATTTTATAGAATATAAACTCAATTCAAGAGCAGAGGAAGAGACAGTGTTTTCAGCAAACAGCACTACAACACCTGGTATCCGTATATAAAAAGTTAACCTCAACCCTTTTTTTCCATACATGAAAATAACTTGAAAGGATCTATGAACCTAAATAAGAAAGCCTAAAAGTATAAAACTTTAAGAAGAAATTGTAAGGGAAAATATTTATGAATTCAGGGTAGGCAAGAACTACCTAGGATACAAAAGACATGATGTATAAAAGAAAAAAATTGATAAATGAGATTCCATCAAAATTTAGAACTTTAAATGACATCATTAAAATGAAAAGTAGTCCTTAAACAGACCATGTTTACAATACATATAGCCTATGACCAGAATATATAAAGAATTCTTAGAGCTCATTAATAGACAATGCAATTAAAATGTAGTCATAAGAAGATGATAAATAGCCAGTATAGCACAAGGAATGGTGTGCAACTCTAGAATCAGAAAAATACTAATGAGTACAATAATAAGATTGAATTATACACTCATTAGGGAGATGAAGTTAAAAGTTTTAAAAGCCTTGTCATGACTTTTTCTTTTTGTTGGATTCTCCCCCTTTGCATTTAATTTGTCACACCCAATGGATCCATTCTGGTGGGTTTCCTGGGGTTGTGATCCTCATTGTCTTTTCCTAGGGTATAGTGTAAAATTTTTTGGAGTGCCAGTTTGATATTCATGAAGTTCCTGAGGTGCTCTTTGTCTTGAAAGTATCTTATTTCTCCATCAATTTTGAAAGATAGTTTTTCAGGGTACATCGGTCTGGGCTGGTGGCTGTTTTCCTTTAGGGCTTGAAATACATCATTCCAAGCTCTTCTTGCCTTGAGGGTTTGCATTGAGAAGTCTGCTGTGATTCTGATGAGCTTTCCTTTGTATGTGATTTGTTTATTTTCTCTCACTGCTTGTAGAATTTTGTTCTGTTGGATTTCTGGAATCCTAACTATTATATGCCTATGTGTACATTTTTTTTGATTAAGGCTAGCTGGAGTCCTATATGCCTCACTTATCTGTATGTCAAGTTCTTTTCCCCTCCTTGGGAAGTTTTCTGCCATCACTTCTGTGAACAGTTTTTTCTATGTCATTTGCACTCTCTCCTCTTTCTTCATTGACTCCAATCAGTCTTATGTTTTTCTTCTTTGCATCATCCAGCAGCTGCTGAATTGATTTCTCATGTTCCCTTACAATTTTAAAGCAATTTTTCTTTTCCTGGTCACTAATTGCAATCTTATCTTCTATATCTAAAATTCTATCCTCACATTGGTTCGTTCTGCTGCGCAGACTTTCAATGGAATTTTTAATCTCTTGGAAATCTGTTTGTATCTGTTTTATGGATTCCATTTGTTTCCTATGTTGGGATTCCATCATGTTCCTCAGATCCTCTATTTTTGTATCTGTGTCCTCTCTAGATTTATTAATCATGTCTTGCACCATGAGCACAATCTTTGCTGTTATCTGAGTAATTATTTCTGATTTCATTTTTCCCAAATCCTCTTTTGTTGCCAGTTCAGATAGTCCAGGTGGTTGAGTATCAGATTGTTCCATCTCATTTCCCTTTGGGGTTGCTGTAGGTGATCCACAAGTCTGTTTTTGAGACTTGTTTATGTGTCTTCTCATTTCCACGGGTGGGGGTGCTTCTGGTGCCCACATGGATCACCTTCTCTGCCCTAGGAGCTTTGATGGCAGCAGGGGAGCTTCCTTCCGGGTGCGGGGACCAGCTCACCTTCTCTGCCCTAGGAGCCTGGGTTGGAGGCGGGGAGCTTCCTTCCGGGTTCTGGGACCAGCTGAGCTTCTCTGCCCTAGGAGCCTGGGATGGAG
The DNA here is from genome assembly GCF_053883595.1 of Heterocephalus glaber. NCBI lineage: Eukaryota > Metazoa > Chordata > Mammalia > Rodentia > Bathyergidae > Heterocephalus > Heterocephalus glaber. Next base: position 12,381,526 of record NW_028258312.1, on the reverse strand, counting down.
GCGGGGACCCTCCTTTCAGGAGCTGGGACTGGCTCGCCTTCTCTGCCCTAGGAGCCTGAGATGGAGGCAGGGAGCTTCCTTCCACGTGCTGGGACTGGCTCAGCTTCTCTGCCCTAGGAGCCTGGGATGGAGGCAGGAAGCTTCCTTCCGGGTTCTCTTTGTGCCCTTTTCAACTACCGAAAAATGCATTTGCCAAGTGTCTAGGCTTGTGTTAAGCTTCCCTGTGCATAGCACTGAATTATGGTTGGGCTGAAGGATATAAGAAGTAAGTGCATGCTGGGAAATTTAGCTCAGTGTTTCTTGCCTGCCTGGAAAGTGCAAGGTCCTGAGTTTGATCTCTGATACAAAAAAAAAAAAGAAAGAAAGAAAGCAAGCAAGTGCACAGTGCCCATGATCTTTGGTCTCCTTCCATGAAGAGAATCAAAGACTTCCAAGGATCATATTGATAGTAGAGTTATGAGATGGAAGGGCTCTGGTTCTCTGAACTTTCCATGGAATGAAAACTCTTGGCTACTCCAAACACCTGCAATGGACTACTCTGACAAGGAGAAATTAATTTCTATTCTGTCTTTATGCACTGAAGTTTGGGACTTTGTAATATATATTATCTTAGAAGTGAGCATTAACTATTAATTCAAGTTTATGATAGACTCATTCTGACCTTCACTATTGTTGTAACCAATATCTGAAATGGTTTCAGTATGGGACATGGGTTATAGATCTCAGATGTAATTATCTCAAGAGCCTTGCATTCAACCTTAGAAAATTTCAATCTCTGATTTTGAAATCATTACTCTATTTTGCATTATTTCAGTCCTTATTTCCTATGTGAGATTATTTTAAGAAGGACCTGACATTCTAAAGACCAATGGCCTGAGAAGTTCTTTCTGTTTTAGAATTTTTATCTCATCAGTATTTATTCACTCCTCCAGGGATGACTTTTATCAACCATTCCATGAAGGAGAATCATCTTTTAAAATATTAAGACATCTCCAAACCACAACACCAACAACAATTTGCATTAAAAGCCAAAAAGAGTCTCTCCCTCTTTAGTAATTTGTATGTTTGGTCATAACTAAGCTGTTGAGATATGTAGGGAATCTTTTTTTACTTCTGATGCATACAAGAAGGTATAATTAATGCTAAAATGCTCCTTTCAACAAACCAATCAAATTCACATCAAACAGAAAGGGATTGTGTGGACCAGTTAATCACCTCAGAGACTGTTTTCATGTCCTACATAACTTATAAAGCAAAAGGTAATTTTGGTTTCAGTTCTCAGTCATGGCCATGTTCCAGTAGCTTATTCTGGGAAATCTAGTCTCACCATTTGACTCTAAAGTTGCATGCAAATTTTGCTGATGGAATTTTACCACCAGACAACACTGCCTGTAAGGGAGCAGAGAGTCAAATAAAATGTTATAAGCTTTGTACTCACTTCGGCAGCACATATACTAAAACCTTATAAGCTTTGATTATCATCCAGTGCTTGTGCCACATAGCCTCTAACTGCCAGCCTTCCAGAAGACACAATGGTTTCCACAAGGCGAAAGTGACATCGCCACCCTTGTTGCTTTACTACCATTGGTCCAACATGAACTGCCACCCTGCCTCAGAGCCAGTCAGTTATGGACTGAAACTTCTTCAAACTGTCCATAGAACTGAGGGAGGATTTTTTAAGGCTTTCTCCACAATGTGCGGACCTCCACTTTCATCTGGGTCCACCTGAGTGCTGCCTCACAGAGGACTAAGAAGGGAGCACAGCCCTCCCCAGCACCAAGGAAGTGAGCCTTTTGGGCCACTGCACCACCACCCAAAATGCTGGGGAGCAGAGCCCCCATAGTGCTGAGGACCTGAGCCTTTCAGTCCCCTGTACCACTGCCCACCATGCTGAGGAGAAGAGCCCCCCAAGCACTGAGGAGCTGAGCCTCTTGGGTAGCCATACCACTGCCCTGAGCACTGAGGAGCAGAGCACCCCCCCAGCACTGAGGAGGTGAGCTGCGCAGTCACCAGGAGTGAACACACACACACACACACACAGAATTGAAATGAGAAGGCACTTAAACAAGTTGCAAAACCAGAATTCCAGATCACATAAAGCAAACCCAAAGAGAAAGGGATGGAACATTCTGAAACTCAACAATCTGGACTCCCTGAACTGGCAAAAAAAGAGGATCTGGAAAAAATGAAATCAGAAATAATTTCTCAGATAACAGCAAAGACTGTGCCCATAGTACATAACATGATTAATAAATCTAGAGAGGACACAGATTAAAAAATAGAGCAGCTGAGAAACATGATGGAACCCCAACATAGGAAAAAAATGGAATCCATAAAACAGATTTCCAGGAGATAAAAAACTCCATTGAAACTTTAAACAGCAGAATGAGCCAATAGGAGAACAGAATTTCAGATATAGAAGATAAGATTGCAATTAGTGAGCAGGAAAAGAAACATTTCTTAAAAATACTAAGGGACCATGAGAAATCAGTCCAGCAGCTGCTAGACAATGCAAATAAGAATAACATCAGACTGAGGAGAGTCAATGAAGAAAGAGGAGAGAGGGCAGATGACATAAAAAATACCTGTTCACAGAAGTGATGACAGAAAATTTCACAAACAGGGGAAAAGAACTTGACATACAGATAAGTGAGACATACAGGACTCCAACTAGCCTTGATCAAAGAAAATGTACACATGGGCATATAATAGTTAAGATTCCAGAAACCTAACAGAAGAATAAAATTCTACAAGCAGTTAGAGAAAAGAAACAAATCACATACAAAGGAAAGCCCATTAGAGTCACAGCAGACTTCTCAACACAAAACATCAAGGCAAGAAGAGCTTGGAATAATGTATTCAAAGCCCTAAAGGAAAACAGCCTCCAACCCAGATTGATGTACCCTGAAAAACTATCTTTAAAAATTGATGGAGAAATAAAATACTTTCATGCCAAAGAGCACCTTAGGAACTTCATGAATACCAAATCAGAACTCCAGAAAATTTTAGACAATATCCTAAAGAAAGACAATGAGGATCACAATCCCAGGAAGCACAGCAGTAAGAATCCATTGGGCATGACAAGAAATCAAATGCAAAAAGTGAGAATCCAACAAAAAGAAAAAGTCATGCCAAGGATAAGTCAATACATATCAGTTATAAAGATAAATGGTAATGGTCTCAATTCACCAATCAAAAGAAATAGACTGGCAGAATGGGTCAAGAAGCAAGATCTAACAATATGCTGCATACAAGAAACACACTTACTTCAAAAAGAAACTCATAGACCAAAACTTAAAGGGTGAAAAACAATACTCCATATGACAGGAACCTGAAAAAAGAAGCAGGAGTAGCTATCCTCTTTGCAGATCAAGTGGATTTCAAACCAACACTGATTAAGAGAGACAAAGAAGGACATTACATCCTTATAAAGGGAACAATTCAAGAAGAAGAGATGACAATTATAAATATATAGGCACCAAACACTAGTGCACCCAACTATATAAAACAAATACTAACAGACATGAAAAATCAAATAAAGACTAATACAATAGTAGTGAGGGACCTCAATACCTCACTGTCACAAACAAATAGATCAACTATACAAAAAATGAGCAACAAAATACTAGAACTCAATCAAACTCTTGAACAAATGAACTTAACAGATGTTTACAGAGTGCTCCACACCACCAAATCAGAATACACATTCTTTTCAGCTGCACACAGGTCATTCTCCAAAATAGACCACATACTCACTCATAGAACATGTTTAAGTAAGTCCAAAGGAATTGATGTTATCCCCTGGGCATTATCAGAGTATAGTGTAATGAAACTGGAGATCAATAGCAAAAGAAACCATGAGAATTTCATAAACACATGGAAATTGAACAATGCACTTCTGAATAACCAATGGGTCACAGAGGCAATTAAAGAAGAAATTGGACAGTTACTACCATTAAATGACAATACAGGATATCAGGATCTATGGGACACAATGAAAGCAGTCTTATGAGGGATATTCATAGCAGTGAATATTCATATTAGGAAAACAGAGAGAGCCCAATTGAACAACCTGATGCTGAACCTCAAGCTCCTAGAAAAAGAAGAGCAGGACAAACCCAAAGCTCATGCAAGAGAGGAAATTATAAAGATCAGAGCAAAAATCAATGCAATGGAGACTAAGAGAATGATGAAAAAATCAATGAAGCCAAGAGTTGTTTCTTCGAAAGAATCAACAAAATTGACAAACCCTTAGCCGACCTTGTCAGAAAAAGGAAAGAAAAGGCCCAAATCTATGCAATTAGGAATAACAAGGCTGAAATCACAATGGACCCAGCAGAAATACAGAGGATCATCAATACCTACTTATATGTCAGTAAAATGGAAAACACAGAAGAAATGAACAAATTCCTAGATATGAGTAAATTACCAAAGTTAAACAAAGAAGACCTAAAAATTCTAAACAACCCAAGATCAATCAATGAAACTCAAAATGTAATTAAAACCTTACCAACTAAGTAAAGCCCAGGTCCTGATGGCTTCTCTGTTGTATTCTCACAAGACATTTAGAGAGTAACTACTGCCACTATTGTTTAAACTCTTCAATGAAATTGAAAGGGAAGCAATACTTTCAAATTCATTCCTGGAAGCAAGCATCACCTTGATCCCCAAAGCAGAGAAAGACCCAACAGAAAGAGAGAACTATAAGCCAATCTCACTAATGAACATAGATGCAAAAACCTTAATAAGATACTGGCAAATAGAATGCAGAAGATCATCAAGAAGATCATACACCCTGACCAAGTGGGATTCATCCCAGGGATGCAGGGTTAGTTCAACATACGCAAATCAATAAATGTAATACATTATATCAATACAGCCAAAAATTAAAAACCATATGATCATCTCCACAGATGCAGAAGAAGCATTCGACAAAATCCAACGTCATTTATGATAAAATAAAAACCTACAAAAAATTGGAGTACATGGTCTCTACCTCAATCTGAAAAAAGCCATCTATGAAAAACCAACAGTCAATATCATACTAAATGTTCAAAAAATGAAATCGTTAACACTAAAATCAGGAACAAGACAAGAATCACCACTCCTGTTCAACATAGTTTTGGAAACATTAGCCACAGCGATTAGATTAGAGAAAGAATTAAAAGATATAAAGATAGGAAACAAAGAAGTCAAATCGTCAATATTTGCAGATGACATAATACTCTATGTAGAAGACCCCAAGAACCACCAAAGTCTTCTAGACTTAATAATCAAATTCAGTAGAGTAGCTGGATACTGCATCAAAACACAAAAATCTATAGCTTTCCTCTGCATGAACAACAGACTGAGAGAGAAATAGAGCAATCAATTCCCTTCATAATAGCATCCAAAAAACTAAAATACCTAGGAATCACCCTAACAAAAGAAAGCAAAGACCTCTTCTCTGAAAACTACAGCACTCTGAAACGAGAGATTGAAGACAATATCAGAAAATGGAAAGACTTCCCTTGCTCCTGGGTGGGAAGAATCAACATAGTGAAAATGACCATACTTCCAAAACTGCTGTATAGATTCAGCACAATCCCAATTGAAATCCCAGCAGCACACTTCATGGACCTCAAGAAAACAATCCAAAAATTCATTTAGAACAAGAAGAGACCTAAAATAGCAAAAGCAATTCTAGGCAACAGAGATATGGCAGGGGGTATCACAACTCCCAACTTGAAACTATACTACAAAGCTACTGTGATAAAAATAGCATGGTACTGGCAAAGAAACAGACCTGAGGACCAGTGGAACAGATTAGAAGATGCACAAACAACTGCGGACACACTCAGCCACCTCATCTTGGACAAAGCAGCCAAACACCCTCTCTGGAGAAAAGATAGCCTCTTTAATAAATGGTGCTGGAAAAATTGTGTTTCAGCTTGCCAAGGATTCAAATTAGACCTATATCTCTCACCATTCACTAAACTAAAATCAAAATGGATTAAAGATCTAAATATTAAAACAGAAATGCTGAACCGGCTGGAACAGAGGTTAGGTAGAGCTCTTGAAGTCATTGTTATAGGAAAAGATTTTATGAACAAAACCTCAGCTGCCCATGAACTAGCACAATCAACAAGTAGGATCTCTTCATACTAAAAATCTTCTGCACAGCCAGAGAAACCACCAACAGTGTGAAGAGACAACCCACAATGTGGGAAAAGATTTTCACCTGCTGTTCCCCAGACAAAGGTCTACTATCTTGAATCTATAAAGAACTTAAAAAAATCAAACTTCCCAAATTTAAAGACCCAATCCAAAAATGGTCATCTGAAATGAACAGACATTTCTCAGACAAAGAAGTAGAAATGGCAAATAAACATATGAAAAAATGTGCAGCATCACTGATCATTCAAGAGATGCAAATGAAAACACTGAGATTACCCTTCACCCCAGAAAGAATGGCTGCTATCAAGAAATCAACCAATAACAAATGCTGGCATGGCCTTGGGGAAAGAGGAACACTGCTCCACTGCTGGTGAGAGTGTAGACTGATGCAACCACTGTGGAAATCAGCATGGAGATACCTCAAAGAACTAGGACTGGAAATCCCATTTGACCCAGCTATTCCCCTGCTGTGCATCTTCCCCAAAGAATTAAAAGAATCATACCACAGTGATATATGTGTACCTGTGTTCATAGCGGCACAATTTGTAATAGCCAAATCTTGGAAACAGCCCAATTGCCCATCAACTGGAGACTGGACAAAGAAAATGTTGGTTTTTTTATAAAATGGAGTATTACTCAGCCATAAAAAATGGGAAATGAGAGACATTTATAGCTAAATAGATGCACATTGAGGCAATATTCTTAAGTGAAATAAATGGAACACACGTGTAAATACTGCATAGTTTCTCTAGTATGAGAACCTTAAAGTGTAAATAAGGGCTACAAGTTATAATAGATAATTTGAAATAGGGAGAAAAGGTACAAAGGGGAAGGGGAATTGGGAAGGGTACAGGAAAGGAAAGAAGGGGATGGAATTAATATGAGAAAATGAAAAAATGGAAAGAAAGTCTTTGTAAATAGGGAGGGGTGGAGCAGTTGAAGGTAGGGCAGGGGAATGGGGAAAAATAAGAACCAAGAGAGATTATGTAAAGGTGCAAATTTCCAATGATGAATGCCATTATAATGTATAACTAAAATGTACCAATGAAATTACTTTTAAAAAAGTAACGTTACCACTCTTACTTCAGGAAGAGACATTCATCTCTGAAACATTTTAGCAAAGGAATCACAGCCGATTGATGGCATAATTCACATTCTAAGGCCAAGAACTAGAATTACATGATTTATTTTAAGACACAAGAAGAGTGAAAAACAGATTGAAAAACATATGATATCCCCTCTAGCTCAAAGCTCTACAAACAGCAATGGCATTTGCAAAGTTCTGCGTGTCTTCTGAAATGTGGTTTCAGTTTTAATGTGTGTTGACATCTTTCTCTGTGTGCAGAATTAAGTGGAAGAACAACAGTTTGTGCCTTTTTTTCTCTCTTTTGCTAGAGGATGAGACGAATAAGAAAAAAAAACCTAGTAACTATATTTATTTTGAGCAGCCATACCCCATCAATGACACAAAGATATGGTTTTTCTTCACTTATTCAAAATTAGTGTAATGACAACAAACTTATCCCCTGAACCATTGAATTAGTACAATGCAGTAATGAAACTTACTTATATCCTCCTCCAGAGCAGAGGCAAATATAGAAGACAAATGAGATGATTTTATTTTCCAAAACAAATAAATGACAAACTGAGTGGAGAACTTCACAGACTCAAACTCTAATTTTAAAAATAATGGAGTGAAAAATTAAGGGTCTCTAATATGAAATATATTTAGGAAGAAAGAGAAAGAAACAACATGCCAAGAACTGTACTGATTAGGAAATGGGCAATTTAATTTCTTGAGGAGAGTAAATCTCCAACATGAATTAATTTGCTTCATGCTGAGTTCTGCTGGTTTTTCTTCTTTCCTCAATCACTGTTTATTTCACAAATCATGACTCACCTATATTCTTTGATTATTTAATTTCAGGAGGATTTTCCTTTCACAAGGCAGTTATCATGGTTAAACTCAACTCTGCATGCAATGTGTAAACACATTATAATGGCCCTCATGGGTGCAGGGATTATTTATTTCATTTTGGAGACAACATTGTTTGGATGTCCTGCTTCCCCTCCAATGAAATCTCTGTGAGGTTCCTATATCTATTTCCCACTATGTGCATCTTTCTTTGACTTTTACCAAATGCACAGGTTCTAATACAAAAATCAGGTAAGTAGTGTTCAAACCATGACATATGCGTTCTTCTTTCCAAAGATTCATATAGGTCATGTGTATAGCTGATGGAAGTAGTAAATAATACACAAGATACCATTTTACAATAAAAAGTGTCATCGATTTCTTCATTACTAACATCTCTATGGATGTCTAAACTCTTCTCCTTTTTCATTTGATGCATATGGGTCAGTATAAAAGCAAGGTTTATTAGGATTCAGGGCTGACATTTAAAATATGAGGCAAGTATATCAGTGGATTTCTCCTTGCAGAATATTAAATGAAGGTAATGTAAAATATGGTACAAACATTGAGAAATAAACAGCTAGAGAACCTCTAAGAAGTGTAACAGTTTGTTTTTTACTTTGCCTCAAGGACAAATATGACGCACATAGCCTTTTCATTGATCTTCACTTCGGCTTCTGTGCAGCTTCTGATTAGTGACCTCAATTGAGACTCATTGCTCATTGCAAAGGCTGCTAATGGACTGAGAGCAAATAAGCTGGGAAGGAAGATGGAATATTCCTTCTTCCCAGATTCAAGACTGGGATTTTTCCATTCCCAGGCAACTCTCCCTAGACTTCTCGAGGATTATTATCAGTATTCACAATGATAATTGTGTTTTCCATGTGATTTAAAAGAAAGTTCAACTTTTTTGTATTTCATGTAATGATATTTGTAGACTTTATACTCAAACACATGCTGCCAGGCTGCCTCAGTTTGAACCAAGGCATTTTCTTAACAAATCTCCTCACAGAAAGACATGACCACAAAACCAGATTCATACAGATTTTCACAGTGAACTTTTACCGCGAGACAACCTCTCCAATTATTAACCTATTGTGATCGTACTTACTTTTTTTACTCTCATCCTGTCACTTTATTTTTTTTAAGAGTAATTTATTGAGACAAAGAAAGCTTCTGCCTAAGAGGCAGAAGAGGAACCAGAAAGTGGGCTGCCCACCCTCCTCACTTTTCAAAGATGTTTTATGCAGCAAAGCCATGTGGTGAGGCGGGTACAAAGTGGGACAGAACTGTAAGACCCAGTGGAAATTTACAAGGTGGGCATGAGGTGGGACAAAACCATGACCAACCAATAAGATTACAAATACCCAGCTAATATTGATTAAATGGGGATCAAATGGGGGAGCGAGTCATGTAGCAAGCATACAAGGATTTTCAGTAAGGGTGGGTCAGGGATATCTCCTGGATAGGCTGGGTTAAGACCTTGACCCCCCACCCAGGTGATTGACACCTGTTTAGAATATCAGTCACCGCTATTCATCCTACATGGGTGTGGTAGTTTCTCTTCTTTTACATTTTTGGCCTTCAGTGAATGTGTGTCACTGTAGAGACATATAAATGCTGCTCTTTGTTGCTAGGAGATGGGTGGCCATGGCAACAGTGTGGGGCAAAGCCAGATGGAGCGCCTCCAGCATGGTCAGGTTTAGGCTCCTTTTTGATCTCCAGATGACTGCATGGCATCCTGAGCAAGGAAGCCCCAAATCACTGCCTCTTCAGCTGGTTTCGAATGATGTGCCACATGGTCTCTCCTCACATGTCAGCCCTTCCCATTAGCAAGTGTCTTTTTGGTGCTGAACTGTACACCACGAGGTTGTCTGAAAAAGAAAAAGACTGGATAACAAGGGAGATTATTACTATTTAACTGTGTTTTCATACTGTTATTAATCTAGTTCAGATCCAGTGCCATATGCTTCCCTTCATCATTCTGCTGAACTCCCAGTGATTCTCATGGAAGTTCCACTCAAAGAATGAGTGCAACAGATGCTTTTGAGAGTGGTTTGTTCATTTCTCAAAGATTTATGGCTATCCTGAAGCCATTAATCATTATCTGTAGGACACCAATCAATCTCCCCAGAATGGAGGTTCTTCACTGACTGAAAGGGTTCCTTACTGCACAGCTATACCTAGTATGACCCTAATGTTTCCTTCTCTTTAAAAACTTGGAGTCAAGAGAATAATACTGATCTCTTCCTTTTGAGTCATCAATAGCTATAGGATTTATCTATTTTATGTTCATGGGATTTATCTATTTTATGAAATAATTTGCCTGTTAAACTACAAAAAAGCTAACAAATTTTCTCATCATTTTCATCAGTCACTCCTCTTCAAAATCTATGGCTCCTCATTACCCACCACATCAGATTCAGACTCTTGGGCACAGTCTTCAACTGCCTGTACCTCAGCAAAGCAGCTGGCATAATTCAATCCCCTCTGTAAATCTTTCCTCTGATCATATCAGAGGCATTGTCCTGTTACCTCTCCTTTCCTACTCCCACTCTCCTACTATTCCCTCACACAGCTCTGCTTTCTATGTCTGTCTTTGCTGCTGCCATTCCTTAAAATGCCTTCTCCATCTGCAATGCTCATATTGGTTTAAATACTTATCAAGTACCTACGTAGGTGCTCTGTGCTAGGAACTAGTAGCTACAGAGAACAGTGAGAGACACACACCACCTGATGAAAGTGACAGATTCATAAACCTTAACAATGGACATCACATTTGAACTGTTCTCTACACAGGACTTATTTGGACATTGTCACTTATTTGATGCTCATAATAATCGTCCAGGGTTATTATCATTTCCAGCTAACACACAAATGAACTTGTGTTCATAAGGTGGAAATGACCTGCTCAGAGTCATACAGTGAAGTAGCAGCAAAACTAAGTCTAGAACACAGGCCTGCCTCATTTCAAATATGATATTCACAGTACTGATTTGACACAGTAAGATAATGTCAGTAATATAAATGTGTATTGTTTAGGGCTAGTCCCACTAAGGCCAGGAAGGAGTAAGTCTATCAGGGAGGTCAGAGAGAGTTCCTAGGAACTACAGAGAGGTTAACCTAAAAGTTCAGAGTCTGACAGTGCACATAATAGAAAAAGAGGATATTTTCGGAAAAAGTATATATTTAGAAATTGAATTATTTTTAGCTTTTTTAATATCAGTCCTCTCACTTCTCCCATTTTCCTTTTTAAAGGTGAAACCAATGTATACCACTTCCTTAACATGACTAATCTCCATATTATCTCTTTCTCATCTCTTCCCCTCTAAATTCTGATGGTACTTATTTTGCAACAGCCCTTTGCTCTTGATTAGTCCTGTCTTGCTCTCAATTTTCTACGTCATGCAAATTTTGAGGGTGAGTACCACACCTTTTACCCATTGTATATCTTTCAAAACACCAAGAGCTCTGCCAGGAACATAGCAGATGGCTTTCACAAACCACTTATTGGCCATCATAAAGCTTCACATCTGTATCAATACTTTATAAAATCTTTCATTTTTATAGTTTCCCCTGATCCTTATGGTAACTCCATGAAATATGATGGCTTGCTATTTTTTTTTTTTTTTTTTTTTTTGGTACTGGGAATTGAGCTCGGGTCCTTGTGCTTGCACAGCAGGCGGCGAAACCACTGAGCTAAATCCGCAGCCTGGCTTGCTATTTTAAATTCCCATTTTACAGGTTAAAAGAAGCTGTCATTGTTTCTAGTAGATAATTGGAAAATCCAGAGTCACTAAGGTGATAAATCAATGATAGTCTCAAGAAAAGAATCTAAGTTGTCTCTCCACTCTCCAAATGACTGTTAGATAGACTGCCACATATTAGCGTACATATTTGATAGCTGAAGTGAGAGCACAAAAAGAGATCTTTTTTTCCCCATGTTTTTCCATTAAGTTTATTTTAGGTATTCAATACAGTTACATTAATCATTGGGATCTTGTACCTTTACATGATGTATCTTGGTTCTTATTTTTTTCCCCCTTCCCCTGCCCTCCCTTCACCCCTCCACCCTTCCCTACTTACAAAGACTTTGTTTCCATTTTTTCCTTTACCCTTCTTTCCTTTCCCCTGAAATTGTACATAGGTTTGGAGGTGGCCATTCTTATCCATATGAGATTTCTGGAAGAAACAGATTAACAACCCTCTCCTGACTGGAAATGGCAGGTGGCTATTTCCCACTTCTTCAGCTGACAGCCCTTGGGAATGTCACAGGAATAGCCAAATTAGAGTCTCCTTACACAAGGCTGGGGACACTGTTAAAGCCCAGAAAGAGGCTACAACATGGGATAAAATATCTCCTCTACTTAAGGCAAAGTTTACTCTTCCTAAAATGGAAATGCCCCTCATCCAGTGGGCCCAGGATGAGCCACTGTGCACACTGAGAAAAGATGGAAGCCTGAGTGAGCCCTCAGCTCACTAAGTGAGGACCTCCCTGGCAGAACACTGTTTTCTCTCATTGAAAGTCAGACTTGAACTTGCCTCGTCATTTTAAACTCGTGATCCAGCAGGTAAATGTTATAAAGCAATATCTAGGCTCAGAGGGCTTCTTGGATCTTTCATCTGGCCTGTTAATCTGCCACAGACTCAGAGATAATTCTTCAACATCCACCACAGGAACAGAATGCAAAGGAGCTAAGTGAGTGCTATTCTGGTGAACCTGCTCAGAACCTTGAGGCTAGCAGTGTCCTTGTGCCTGCCTTTAACATTCCCCCTCCCATCACCCTCCTTCCCTGCTTCACATCACTCTGTACATGCTGCTTTTCCACTCAATTACATCACTTTGAGGGACACGATTTTTATTGTTGTTGTCATCCCTTCTCTGCCCCCTGACCAGAATCTTGGCACACTACTTAATACACAGTATAGGTTCAGGACTAAGCCATTAAGTATAGTGTACGTTATAAAGATAAGGCACTGTATTCAATTGAAGAGGAAGAAAAATAAAATAAGTTAAAATCAATTTTTAAAATGTTTGGACAATATTCAATCTCATTAGTAGATGATTAAAAAGTCTTCTCTGTAGTAGACAAAAAGCTATAACCCACTTTTCACACATATACACTAAAGATTTTCAAATTTCTATTGCTTCCTTTTTAAATATTGTTCAATTTGCTTTTCTTTTTTCTTTTATAGTTTAATTTGTAATAAGACTTCTCATAGTCCACACAAGAGAATCAAGGCCCACAATTGTAAGCGTCACTTTATAAGAAAATTCCCAGATGTTATTCAATCCTAATGAATTTTTTTTAGTTTTTATGTTTATTAGTGCATGTTTACAGTACATGCTGATATATTCACCGTGGGTAGTTGGTATGTATATATGACACATCTTAATTCTTGTTATATTCCCATGTTTTCCCCTCTCCCTTCCATCTCTGCTTCTTGCCAGATGCCTGCCATGGAGACAGGAATTCTCATCTTTGCCTTTGCCACAGCAGCTTTCCAAGTTTCCTTCATTCCCATCTCCTCTGATCCTTGTGATGACGTCTTCCTCTCTCGGATGACTCCATCCAATTCCATCCAATTCCAGCCTGCAGCACCATCCTAGAATGTGAAACCAGCCTTTGTAAATAGCCACTTGCCACCCGTCCAGTGTACTGCTCCCTACTGGCCACGGCAGTCATGACCATGCCCCTCCTCGCATCAGCTTTTAATGGGACTTCACACTGCCTACTTAATTTCCTCTCCTACGCTAGAATAATTTACATAAAACACTTGCTATTTTAAAAATACTAGAATAATCTGTCAAACCATCTTTTTTTAACAGTACTGAGAATCACACCCAGGGCCTTCGCACTGAGCTACATTTTACACCTTTTTTATTTTTTACCTCTAGACAAGGTGTCACTAAGGTGCTTTCTGCAACTCCAGAGTACTTAGTAATATGTCCCATGAGTGTAATTCTTCTTACATTTTACCTAAATCCCTGACTTTGAGACACTTTTATAATTTGGATACCAATCTTCTCAATAAAGTCGACTGCCAGCTCTTCTCTTATTATTTCAGCAACAATGGAAAATCCCCTTGACTTGAAAAACACTTCTGTTTGCCATGCCTATGTCTAAAGCTTCTTTACAGGAAACAAAGGCATTTATTCCAGTATTATAGCTATATCCAAAAACACAAATCCCCTGAAGAAAGATAACACCATGCCTTAAATTCATACCAGGTTTCAGAGAGCTGATAACAAATACTAATTTTCTTTGATTAATGGGGGACACCAGGGGTGAGAGCCCAAGGGAAGTTCAGTGAAATAGCCCAGCCCCAGGAGAGGGTCCACCAGGGAGAAAAATGATCTCAAAATAAAAGACAAAGTCAAAGATGAATTTCAGCAACCATAAAAATTTCCTTCAGACCAGACCCTGTAAAAGGAGATAGGATTTACATCATAATGGCTTTTAGAAAAACCAAAACAACCTTTTGTCTGATGGCAGTAGAGAACCCAGTTTAAATTACACACTTATGTTTAGAGTGGTAACATTTTCTGTTACTGCTCTTCAGACAAGGACATCTAATGACCAGAGATGGTACAAGCAGATGCCAATGTCCAGGATGGAATAGGCTCTGCCCACAGGCACTGCTGACAAGTAATACTGTGTGAGTTGTTAACATTCACAAGCCAGTGTTATGAAACTGTGTCTCCAGGTCTGTTTTCCCCAGGGTTTGAGGAAACAATAAATGCACTATTGAGTAGAACTTATAGAGAAGCCACAGAAGTATCAAGTTTTTCAAACCAATTGGTGTTTCTAACCTCTTACTCTCTGGAAGAGTTAGTGGTTCCAATGGATGCTCTGAAATTATTCTGGACCCATCAGAAGTCAACCAAAGAATGAAACAAAAGAACAAAGAGTTTTGTTTTGTTTTGTTTTCAGCTAAACATCAATGTTTCTTTGTGGCATGCTTCAGCCCAAGACACATAACCCACGGCTTTAGACAAGAGTGGGAGCCTGGTGGGAAAATATCAGGTGATTTAAGCAAATTTTGAAAGCACCAAGCTGTCAGACTTGAGCATTTATGGTCTTTGATTGCAAACTTACAAACAACAAAGACCATGTGTATATATTCCTAACCAGCAATCTTTGGACACTCTGGGAATATTAAACAATAGCATTTGATTGTAAAAAGCCTTTAAATGTTCTCTCTGACAGGTGGGCCAGGCTCCTTAAAGTGTAATGCATATTTTCTATTCATTCTTAAACCAGTGCCTTCCTGGTGGCAAAACATTCTTTTCCTTACTCCCTGAAATTAATAAAACCTTAATCATCCTTTAGTGGGAGGCTAAATAAAATTTCTTCTTGGAATATTTCTTTGGCTATTCCAGAGAAATTACAAACTTCCTTTGTAATTAAATGCAGTATTATGATTTACTACTTTGTGCTCTAGTTTGGTTATTGTTTGTTTTCTTGTTTTAGTCTTGGCTTTAAATCCATTTTCTCCTCTGTTTTGTCATGTCACCATAGTGTGGACCATGCCTTATCACTGTAATATCAATCCCAACCCCATTCATTCTTAGCCAATGATATGTGATGTTTTAAAAATCAGTTTAATTGGCTAATGGAAAATCCTTTAGATATTTAAAATCCACTTCTTACCAACTCTGTTGTAGATTGAATAGTGGGTCCTCTCAGAATTCATGTGTTGAAGACCTGACCCCAGTGGAACTACATTTGGTGAAGGGCCTGTGAGAGCGATAAAAGTTAAATGAGATCATAAGAATGCAGCTCAGAACTGATGTGGCCGATATCTTTATAACTGGAAGAGATGCTAGAGATCTCCCTCGCCACTATGGGAGGCACAGTGATGAGGCCAAGGAGACCTCATCAGAAATCAACTTGCAGGGACCTGGATCTGGGCCTTCTAGCCACCAAAACTGTGAGAAAATAAATTTCTGGTTTTTAAGCCACCCAAACTTGTGATATTGTGCTATGGCATTCCAAGTAAATTAATGTCATTGAAATAGAAAAAAAATTATACCTCTTTCAAGGAAACTATACACCAATATACATGTTTTCAAATTAGAGAAAGAACTATGTTCAAAACCGTAAGAAATCAATTCTTTGGCTTATTTGTACAAAGAAAGAAAATATTTTCACAATTTTGGTAGAAAAATTTGCTTCGTTCTTTCAGGCATGTAGTGTCAATTTTAGGAAAAGATCACGAGAAGAACTAAAGATATTCCTTATAAATTCATGAAGGAAAACAAAGTCAAAATAAACATTTAAAAAACTAAAAAACACAAATTGTAAAGTAACAAATCATCATATAATATTTATCTGGTTTAAAAATCAATTTTATAAGACGGTCTCTTTAGAAATATCTCTCGTTTTGGCATTTATTAACAACAAAAAAATTTGATTGTATTGAAGCCCCGAGCCTAGCAGTCTTTGGTCGCCAGTAGGGGGCAGCAAGGCATCCCAGATCTTTCAACGTTTAAAACTTGGAGGTTCGCCCGGTTAGCTTGGGACTTTAGTACATGGAATGGCAGCGTCAGGTATGCAGAAAAAGAAATCTTTAAGTCGGGCCACACTCCAGTAGGAGGAGACAATAAGAATACACAGGTCAAAATTTCATGCACATCAATGAAAAGTCTGAGGTAGATTTGAGAATATTTATTCTTCTAGAAATCAGTATGTGTCAATGATCCCTAATTCTCTTCCTAATTTGCTAAAATCATCTAAATTGTTTGAAATTTCCTGCTCTGATTTCTCATAGTTAAAACTGACTTTTTTTCTTTCTCTTTTACTCAATGCCTACAAGGATGCGTGAAAAGTAGTTCCACAATATGTTGAATAGTTTGGTGATATATGATCAAGGATAGGTTGACTGTTTTCCCAAAAAAAAAGAAAAGAGAAACTTTCAGTATAACATAACTTTAAGGAAAAAAAAATAGTTTGGTCCAAAAATAGACTAGCCTTTACCTATGAAAATGTGCTCAGAGAAGTAAGCTCTAAATAAGAAGATAAACCAGATCTAAAAGTTCACGGGTAACAACATTTAGAATTATGGAATTATTTAATAGGCCTACTTTATTGATACAGCACCCCTTAATACTAATGAAGCTCTTAATAAGTGTAGGAAAGATCAGTAAATATTTTGCTGGCTAGTCAAAAATATTGTAGGTTGATAAATTGATTTCCTCAACCTGGCCACAAAATAAGAGCATACAGCTTTCTCAATTTATTGAACTAAAATTTATAATGTTTCTGTGTATAATGTTTCAGTGATGACACTATTATAATGCTCAAGAAGGAAAAGAAACTCAGAGATTTCTGCAGGACCTACATACAGTTCTGACTTTAAGTATAAACAGAAATTCCTTACTCTTTCTCCACTGACCAAGGTCTAAATGTAGATTGTGTTAGAAGGATCAGCTCCTACTCAGGCCAATGACCAAAAAAGCCAGGAGAGGGAGAGGGAAGAAGATATGGGAAAGGGGGAATTGGACTGAACATCCATCTTCTCTTACCTTTGGACTTCAGTCTCCTGGACCCTACACCATTGGCTCCTCTGATTCTCAGCTTTGGTTTTGCACTGAAACTGCACCACTCAACTCACTAATACCTCCCTACTCCCATGAGCCAATTTCTCATAATAAATGCCTTTCTATATATTTATGAATATATCATTGGTTCTATTTCTCTGAAGAGCACTGAATAAAACACATACTCTATCTTTTCTGGTTTCTGACCATCCCTGCTCAAAAATATGAACAAATCCTTCTGTTGAGATTAAGGAAAAAGATTTCCTTTCAGCCTGCAGTGAATTTTTATGACCAAATTATTAACCCCTGAAAAATGGGATTTATAATGGAAATACTGATAGATTCTTAATGGCAGCTGTGCTGGCAGACCCCTATATATTAGCCTTAATAGTATCAAATTGTAAAACTAAAGTGATTGAAAACCTACTAACTTTCACTTAAGCAATCCCTGCTTCACTAGTTTTTTATATTGCCCTCATTTGAATGATTTTTCAGGCCATTCTAAAGACTAGTGTCCTCTATTTGTGAGAAAGAGAGCTACAATACTATGGGGTTTTGTGACCATCATAAACTTAGAATGGCATATTTATTTCTGAACAGCCCAAGAGCCTGTGGTCCTTTTCTATTTAAGAAATTTACCTGCATAAAAATCTTGATTTCTCCAAGTCATAAATTCTACAACCTAAGGCCTTTCTCCTTTTTCCTCCCATTTTTATACATTTTATTCATTTTTCTAGTGGCTCATTGAACAGCTGAAGGGGTAACAATGTAATTTCATGAACAGTGACCAAAAAGAAAAAAAAAATACCCTTGACTTGGGTGCATAAGCAATCTCTTCACACTGTTAGCAGAATTACAGCTGGATGCCAGACTTTCATTGGCTTGATCTCATTACATAACCTACTCCCAGCAACTGTTATGGGCTCTTTTATGCAACCTGACAGCCCGTATACAGATGTAGCAATAAATACATGCAGCCAATACTTAAACAAAAATTTTCCCTATCATCACACTATCAGGATAAATGTGTTGCCGGATATATTCTTCCTGAGTTGATATTAGCAGAGCACAGCAAATGTCATCTCTCCTTCCTCAAGGGGCTCCTCTGAAGCTCTCATTTGGCATTTACAAACACTGAACATGGTTGAATGGAGCCAGATGCATTCTCTAACAGAACTTACAGAAACATGAAGAACAGCTTCATCCTATCAAGTATTATGTTATCTCTGGGCCATTTGGACATACAGTAGGAAATTCAAAATATTTCTGCCCTGAACCTATATCACACAGCACAAGAAAAATCAAAAGAGTCATTAGAGAAAATATTAAAATCCCAGGCTTAAAAGCTTTGGAGACCTGGGAACCCATTTCTCACTGATTATTATGTTTTTCAAGAACTACCAGAGGAAAATCATGTAAAGATCATAGGCTGAGGAATGTAATACTTGTTCTGGTTTCAGACACATGTGCTTAAAAACCAAATATGGTATATACAGAAAATAGCAACCAGGATGCAAGAGGTATGTTCATAAAGCTCCATTACAAATTCTATCCTAAATGGAATTTGCATGGATGAAATTTTCCCTTACCCTTTATGAGCCACTAGGAACAATGCAAGAATTTCAAGTGACCATCCAGCTTTCCATTTTCTATCACTGAAAGGCTTCCCCTTTGCATGCCAACCTCTAGCTGTGGCTGGCGGCTGCAAGCCCATTATATTTCAACCGCCATCTGGCAGCAGAGATTCAATCCATTGCTTCAATCACAGTGGTCTGGCTTTTCCAGCTCTGGGAATTGCACTAAAGTGCATGATTTAAATGTTTTCACTGTCAAATTATTGTTGTTTAGTTCATCGAGATAAGTTTTTAAAACCCACAGGGGGGAAATATGCCCTAAAGAAGATTATTTGTTGTAGGGGAAAAAAAGTGTTTGAAAATCAACAGTTTCTCAGAGACCTCAAATTAGTTTTATTCATAATACTAGGTTTTCTAAGTATAAGGTAACAGATTAATAATTATCAAATAAGCCAAGTGCTTAATGTGTAAGACCCAATTCAAACATTTTCATAGGGAAATGGAGTATTGAAGAATGAGAACTTTGTAAAATCCTTGAGATGTTTGTTGTTTGTACTGTTTTGTCACCCTCCCAGGATCACTTCTCACTCATTCTGTAGTACTTTTCTTGGGCTATGTCTCTGTATCAGGCACTATGCAGGACAGTTGGTGAGAAAAGAAAGATAAATAAGACATACTCCTTGCCTTCTAGAAACCAGTAAAAAACAAACTTTGATTTGTGGTACATTTTAAGTCACTACTTCTCTATCAGAAAAAGAAAACACAGCCCACAGTGGGTAACTGGGAAAGACATGTTAGCCACCTTTGTATAATCAAGGTGTCTGTTTGATTTCCCTGAACACCACAACATATACCACCAGAGGGTTCTGACCACTGTTCTCAGCTTTTGATTTACCTAGATACCCCTGAGAGATGTGACACACCCTCATCAGTAACTGCAACTAACTTTGACAGTTATCAGAGACCTCTGCAGTATGTTCTGATCTCCTGCTCAGTGCTACGGTGCAAGGCTGAGAAAAAAACCTAAAACACAGAACTAAAGAGACAGAGAAACCAGAGAGCCAGGACAACCAACGCTGCTCATTCAACAAAGGTGCTGGTCCATCCAAGCTACTCATTTTTGTTAGTAATCAACTGGTGTAAAAGCAAGTTATGTGTGAGGGTGGGAATACATGTGAGGACATGCAATCGTGCAGTTCCTATGGAAACTAATGGAAGGAAGGCTCGTAAAGGACAAGGAAAAGCATTCTCAAATTAGGAACAAAATAGACCAAATATATTATTGTAATTAGAACATTGTCCTTCTAGTTAAGAAGGTTTTAGTTGTGGGAACAGAATTTGGGTTCAAGTTACTCTGATCTCAGCAAGTAGGCTTCGGCCAATTTGGGGGTTAACTTTTTACAGCCTACACTGCTTACAGCCTGCTTTGGACATAACGAATATGGCAGTCCTCTGCAGACAGTGGTTTTCAAAGGGGATAAGAAAGAGGGCAGTCAGAAAACATCAGACTGTTCACAAATTCCTGTATTTTACAAAGGTAAAGAGGTGGTTTTGTACTCTTCAGCACCTTCAGATACTGACTTGCTGGGTAGAATTTAACTGTGTGGAGAGGATGAGTGGCCACATGACCCCTTGTATAATTAAGAAAGACAATCAAGAAGCTATGAGCTTTAAGGATAAATTGGTCAACTTCACCTTCTTCACTTCAGGTAACACATATTTTCTATTTATGAAGAATGAATTTTCATATCTCCTCATATTACTATCCTAAATAAGTTTTTTTGGTTCCAGTATTTTCATAGGTTTTACTGAGAGAAATACAATTTCAGATTTTGAATTTGCAGATTTTTATCCACTTCTGGGAGAACTCTTATAGAATAAATAGAGAAGCACCAGACACTTAAACTGACTAAATCTCTAGAGCCAATCAGAGAGTAGAGTTATAGATAGATAGAAAGGGGGAGTTCAGGGAAATCAGGGTAAGAATTACAAATGAAGGATTAAAAAAAATAGAAGAAGGGACAAAAGTAATCATAATTTACTGCATTAGATTAATAAATGTGGGTCTCTTCCTTGAGTTGTAGAAACAAAAGACAGGAGGAGGAAAAAAGGAAAACAATAAGTTAATAAAAAAAAGCTTCCATTGTTAGGCATAATAGCAAATGCTTGTAATCCCAGCACTCAGAGGCTGAAGCAGGAGGATCACTGCAAGTTCGAGGTCAACCTGGGTTACATAGTGAGTTCAAGGCCATCCTGGACTACACAGTGAGAGCCTGTGTCAAATCAAAACAAAACAAAAACTTCCATAAAAGAAGTTGGTTAGTAAGTGTACCAAGAAGATAAATCCTGACCTTTATCCTTCTCTGTCTTCCACAGTGGAATTAAAGGGAGAGGTGATCATTTCAATCTTTCTTCATCCTTCTGTAATTCCCTTCATCTACACAATAATACCCAATCAATGATTCAGCATGGGACACATGGCAGCCCAGGCACTGAACAGCACTGACTGCCTGGGTCACTTCTCTGCATGTGCATCCACCTCAGGCAGAGACTGACAGCCCACAGTTCTGTGGACTGTCTTTGCCTCCCATGCTCTGGTCTTTTCTGCCTTCATGATTTTGCTTTTGCTGTTCACTTCTCCACCTTCCTTGGTCCAGACGATTCTTAAATACCATTAAGTCTCTGTATCATCTCCTCCAGGAAGCAACCCATTTCTCCAGGTTGCTCTAAGGCTTCCTCCCTTGTATTCCCACAGCACTCCAGATTCACATGTGATTGACTGTTTTCCATGTTTATGTTTAAATTACTCATTTGTGTGCATTTGTTTCATACTGCAGATCTTAAGCTCTCCTAGGCTACTGAGCAGAACACAATCTGCCTGAATCTCACATGTCTGGAACTGGCTTGCTGAGACTCATTGACTTATATCTGCACACTGCTGCCCACATTGTCTATTGTGACAGCAGAGATACACCCTAAAGGAGGCCCTTCATTTATATTTTTTATTTGTTATTTTCAAAAAAAATTTTTGCTCTTATTTTTTTTTTTTTAATACTCTTTTCAAATTTTTATTTTTCTCTTCTTTTTTTTTCTTTCTTTTCTCACTCTCACGCATTCTCTCACTGTCCCACTTTGTTCTTCATCTCCCATTTTGTTCCTGATCTGGCCCTAATTTGGATTTCTTCTTTATTTTTCTTTTCTTCTCTTTTTTCTTCTCTCAATTGTCATTAGTTTTAAAGGAAAGTAAATACAGTTTCTAGCCTCCCTATTGCTGTTAGGTTGTTCTATTCTCATCGTTGTTCTTTTAATCTGTTTTTTCCTCTTGTCTTCAACAGTTTCTTAGAGTTTCTGTGCCCTCTGGCCTCACTGCTAACCTTTCTCTATCCTTCTACCTATCTATCCCTCCATCCCCAACTCCTTCTAACTCCCCATTCCGAAGGGTAAAGATGCAATATCAAAGAGTTTATTCACTATAAATATATGTTGGGCTGGTCCTTGATTTTGATTTAATTCACACAGTTAAAGGTGATAGATTAGTAACTACCACAAATTGTCATTTTCTAAGATGTACTTGATGCTATGGTGCTGCTGACTGTATCACTTGGGCCAAGGTGTTGTGATTGATCTAATCAGTTATCTTTCTTGGTAAAATGAAAATGAGACAGCCTCAGAGTCATTAGAGACTCAGAACCTAGAGACTCAGAACCTAAAGACCAGCTATACATGGAAGACAAATTGGAGAAGCAATCATTCCATAAGGGTTCTAAATACAAGCAACAAAGATACTTACAATAAGCAATTTTGAAGTCTCAACCCAGGAATTAAATCAAGGACAGCACCAAAAAGAAAAATGAGAAGACATTTAAGCAAGGCACAAACTCAGACTTCCACCCCAACAAAGGTAAATTTTGGGGGAAACAAGGTGGAAAAGTCTGATAATCAACCACCTGGACAGCCTGAACTGATAACATAGTAAGTAACAAAACAGATGAATGAGGCTCTAGAAAAATTCAAAACAGAAATAATTTCCCAGATAACTACAGAGAGGGTGAGCAGAGTGAAAGAAATGATTAGAGGCTCTAGAACAGAAACAGATAAAAAAAGTAGATGAGCTCAGAACCATGCTAGAAGCCATGAATGCCCAGCATAAGAAAGAAATGGAAACCATGAAACAAATTCAAACAGATATTCAGGAGATTAAAAACTCCATTGAAAGTATTCATAGCAGATTAAGGGAATGTGAAAATATACTATAAGATATAGAAGACATGATTCCAGTTAGTGACCATGAAAGCATAAATTTCTTAAAAATAGTAAGGGACCATGAGAAATCAATCCAGCAGCTGCTAGATGATGCAAAAAAGAATAACATAAGGCTGATAGGACTCCATGAAAAAGCAGGAGAAAACACAATTGACATAAAAAAAAACTTTTCACAGAAGTAACAGTAGAAAACTTCCCAGGCAGAGGTGGAGAATTGGACATATAGATAAGTGAGGCATATAGAACTCCAACTAGCCACAATCAAAAAAAAAATCTACACCTATACATAAAATAGTCAAGATCCCAGAAATCCAACAGAAAAACAAAATCCTACAAGCAGTTAGAGAAAAGAAACAAATCATCTACAAAGGAAAGCCCATCAGACTCACAGCAGACTTCACAACACAAACCCTCAAGTCAAGGAGAGCCTAGAGTGAAGTATTTCAAGCCCTAAAAGAAAATAACTTCCAACCTGCACTGTTGTATCCTGCAATTATCTTTCAAAATCAATGGGGAAATTAGATACTTCCACAACAAAGAACACCTGAGAAATTTCATGAACACCAAACCAGAACTCCAAAACAATTCTAAACCATATCCTAGACAAAGACAATGAAGGTCACAAATCTATGAGGCCCAACAGAAGGAAGCCACCAGGCAAGGCAAGAAACTAAAGGGAAAGGGGGAAAAATAAAAGAGCCAACAATAGCAAAACATCATGACAAGTATGAGTCAATATCTATCAATTATAACCATCAATGTTAATGGCCTCAATTCACCAATCAAAAGAAATAGACTGGCAGAATGGGTTAAGAAGCAAAATCCAACAATATGCTGCATGGCTGTACACAAGAAATACACCTAACTCAAAAAGAAATTCAAAGACTGAAAGACTGAAAGTAAAAGGATGGAAAACAGTTCTCCATGCCACAGGAACCCACAAAAAAGCAGGGTAGCAATCTTATTAGCAGAAAAAGTAGATTTCAAACCAGCACTAATTAAGAGAGACAAAGATGGTCATTACATCCTTGTGAAGGGAACAATCCAAGAGGAAGAGATGGCAATCATAAATATATATATATATATATATATATATATATATCAAATATGAATGCCCCCAACTATACAAAACAAATATTAATGGACATGAAAACCCAAATAAGCACTAATACAATTGTAGTGGAGGACCTCAATACCCCACTATCACAAATAGATCATCTAGACAAAAAGTCAACAACAAAATTCTAGAACTGAACCGAGCTATTGAAAAAATAGACTTAATAGATGTTTACAGAGTGTTCCACCCTACAAAATCAGAATATACATTCTTTTCAGCTGCACATGGATCATTCTTAAAAATAGACCACATGTTACCTCATAGGACATGTTTAAGTAAATGTAAAAGAACTGAAGTTACCCCCTGTATATTGTCAGACCATAGTGCAAGAAAATTGGAGATCAATAGCATAAGAAACCACAAAATCCCCACAAACACATGGAAATAGAATAACACTCTCCTGAACAACCAATGGGTCACCGAGAAAATTAAAGAAGAAATTAGACAGTTTCTATGAGTAAATGACCATGCCACTACAGCATACAAGAGTCTATGGGACACAATGAAATCAGTTCTACAAGGGAAATTCTTAGCAGTGAATGCCCATATTAGGAAATCAGAGAGAACTCAAATAACCTAATGGAGAAACTCAAGCTCCTAGAAAAAGAAGAGCATAACAAACCCAAAGCTCTTACAAGAGAGGAAATTATAAAGATCAGAGCAGAAATTAATGCAATGGAGACTAAGAGAATTATACAAAAAAATCAATGAATCAGAGTTGGTTTTTTTGAAATAAAAAGTAAAATTGATAAACCTTTAGCCAACCTTATCAAAAAAGGAAAGAAAAGACTCAAATCCATACAATTAAGAACAAAAAAAGTGAAATCACAACAGATCCACCAGAAATCCAGAGAATCATCAATATCTACTTCGAGAACCTCTACTCTAATAAAATGGAAAACACAGAAGAAATGGATGGATTCCTAGATACATATGAATTGCCAAAGTTAAATGAAGAAGATATAGAAATTCTAAACACCCCAATTACAATGAGTGAAATTGAAAATGTAATAAAAAATTTACCAACAAAAAAAAGCCCAGGTCCTGATGGCTTCACGCTGAATTCTAAGACATTTAAAGAAGAACTATTGCCATTACTCATTAAACTCATGAAGAAAACTGAAAGGGAAGTAATACTTTCAAATTCATTCCTGGAAGCAAGTGTTACTTTGATTCCAAAACCAGGAAAAGACCTAACCGAAAAAGAGAACTACAGGCCAATCTCCCTAATGAACATAGATGCAAATATCCTCAACAAGATACTGGCAAACAGAATACAGAGAGTTATCAAAAAGATCATACACCCTGACCAAGTAGGATTTATCCCAGGGATGCAAGGATGTTTCAACATACATAAATCAATAAATGTAATACACTATATTAACAGAGTCAAGGAGAAAAAACCATATGATCTTCTAAATAGATGTAGAAAAGTCATTTGACAAAATGCAACACCCATTCATGATAAAAACGCTGTAGAAAATTGGAATTGAAAGTCTTTATTTCAACCTGATTAAGGTTATCTATGAAAACCAACAGCCAACATCATACTAAATGGTCAAAAACTGAAAATTTTCATGCTAAAATCAGGAACAAGACAAGGAAGCCCACTATCACCACTCCTGTTCAATATAATTCTGGATCGCTTCTCGGCCTTTTGCCTAAGATCAAGTGTAATATAGTTCTGAAAACATTAGCCACAGCAATTAGAAAAGAGAAAGAAATAAAAGGAATACAGATAGGAAAGGAAGAAGTTAAACTGTCATTATTTGCTGCTAATATGATACTTTACACAGAAGACCCAAAAAACCCCACCAAAAGACTTCTAGACTTAATTGACAGGTTCAGTAGAGTATCTGGATACAAGGTCAACACTCAAAAAACAATAGCCTTCTTGTACACAAATAACACACTCACTGAGAAAGAAATTAGGGAAAGAATTACTTTTACAATAGCATCCCAAAAATTAAATAGCTAGGAATCGGTCTAACAAAGGAAGCAAAAGACCTCTACACTGAAAACTACAGCATTCTGAAAAAAGAGATCGAAAAGGATATAAGAAAATGGAAAGACATCCCTTGTTCTTGGGTAGGAAAAACCAATATAGTGAAAATGGCCATACTTCCAAAACTGTTACATAGATTTAATGCAATGCCGATTGAAATTCCAACGATATATTTCACAGAACTAGAGAAAACAATCCAAGAATTCACTTGGAACCAGAAGAGACCTAGAATAGCAAAAGCAATTCTAGGCAACAGAGATATGGCAGGGGATATCACAATCCCCAACTTGAAACTATACTAAAAGCTCCTGGGATAAAAACAGCATGGTACTGTAAAGAAACAGACCTGGGGATGAGTGGAGTAGATTAGAAGATGCAGAAACAACTTCAGACATACTCAGCCACCTCATCTTTGACAAAGGAGCCAGCCATCCTCACTGGAGGAAAGATAGCCTATTCAATAAATGGTGTTGAAAAAACTGGATTTCAACTTGCCAAAGATTAAAACTAGACCCATATCTATCACCATGCACTAAACTAAGATCGAAGTGAATTAAATATCTAAATATTAAAACAGAAACACTAACCTTCCTGGAAGATAAGTTAGGTAGAACTCTTGAAGACATTGGCATAGGAAAAGACTTTATGAACAAACTTCAGTAGCCCGGGAACTAGCACAAAGAATCAACAACTGGGATCTCATCTTATTAAAAAGCTTCTGCACAGCAAGAGAAACCACCAACAGAGCTAATAGACAACTTACAATGTGGGAAAATTTTTAGCAGCTGTACCTCAGACAAAGGACTACTATCTAGAATATATAAAGAACTGAAAATAATCAGACTCCCCCCGCCAAATTCAAGGACCCAATTCAAAACTGGGCATCTGAAATGAACAGACATTTCTCAGACAAAGAAGTAAAAGCAGCAAATAAATATATGAAAAAATGTTCAACATCACTTGTCATTCGAGAGATGCAGATGAAAACAACACTGAGATTCCACCTCACCCCAGAAAGAATGGCTGCTATCAAGAAATCAACCAGTAACAATTGCTGGCAGGGTTGTGGGGAAAAAGGAACCCTTCTCCATTGTTGATGGGAGTGCAGACTGGTGCAACCACTGTGGAAATCAGCATGGAGATACCTCAAAGAACTAGGGCTAGAGGTCCCATTTGACCCAGCCATTACCCTGCTGGGTATCTTCCCAAAAGAATTAGAAGAATCATACCACAGTGATATATGTGCACTCATGTTTATAGTGGCACACTTTGTAATAGCTAAAGCTTGGAAACAATTCAATTGCCCATCACCTGGAAACTGGATAAAGAACATATTTTTTTTAAATAAAATGGAGTACTATTCAGCCATAAAGAATAAGAAACTAGAGACATTTATTATTCAATGGATGCATATTGAGGCAGCACTCTTAAGTGAAATATATAGGACAGACGTGTAAATATCGAATAGATTCTCTGGTGTGAGAATCTGAAAGTGTAAATAAGGATTAAAATGATTAAAATGAATAATTGATAATTTGAAATAGGAATAAAAGATGCAAAGGGGTGGGGAAAATCAGAGGGGAAGGAGAAAGGAAAGAAGGGAAAGGAAGAATTATGAGAAAAGAAAAAAATGGAAACAAAGTCTTTGTAAATAGGGAAGGGTGGAGGGGG
The DNA here is from genome assembly GCF_053883595.1 of Heterocephalus glaber. Lineage (NCBI taxonomy): Eukaryota > Metazoa > Chordata > Mammalia > Rodentia > Bathyergidae > Heterocephalus > Heterocephalus glaber. Next base: position 12,353,281 of record NW_028258312.1, on the reverse strand, counting down.
TGAAGGGAGGACAGGGAATGGGGAAAAAATAAGAACCAAGATACATCATGTACAGGTACAAGCACCCAATGATAAATGTAAACATAGTGTATACCTAAAATGTACCAATAAAAGAACTTAAGCAAAAAAAAAAAAAAAAAAAAAAAACCCATAATGTTAACATATTAATGAGATTCCATGAACTTTCTAGGCATCACAAAAATAGAAAATCAAATATCTTCAAAGCTGAAATTTCTCTAATTTTACTCCCCATACCCATGTGTGTCATCATGGTGGAGATAATCTACTCCAGGTATCAAGAGCAGCCTCTGGAGAAGGCTCACTGATGTCACCACTCCACCAACTGTTAGTTTAGCAGCCTTGAATGATCGACTGAGTGCTTCTGCCTCTGTTCTTTAGCTGTAAAATGGGGGAAATATTTGAGTTACTATGCATGTAAGTAAGATGACACATGTAAAATACTTACAAAAGCTTATTACTATCACTAATCCTGCCTTTATTCTCCCTTATCACATTGTTTTCTGCTTGTCTTATTTCCATACATTGTAGCAACTAGCTGTTCACACAGCATAAATTACTACTAATGCCCAATCCTGGTAATGGAAGCCTTCTGGGCTGCATTTTATAGATGATGACATAGAAATTCAAAGCAATTAAATATATTACCCACAGTGACACCACTAGTAAGTGACGAAGCCAGGAAACAAAGCCAAAGCTGGCCAGCTCCAGGTCCAGTACTTTTTTTTGCAGTGCTCAGCTGCTTTCTTTGCTCTCTAGAAAAAATGGAATTGTACAGGTGTTATAAAGTCCACAGTCCCTTAGAACATGGCTGTATGATTTCAAGCAAACTAGATAATTCTCCTACACATCTCTAGCCCTCTCATTCCCTGAAGCCTCAAAATCCTTAAAGAGACAATAATACACTTTAGTTCCACAATGTGGAATGAAAAAGGAATGGCTATTCCTGAGAAGTAACACATTAATACTCACAATGAAGTATTAATGGTGGGGTCAGGGATTTAGCTCAGTGGTTCCACCACCCGCATTGCAAGTGCAAGGACCCAAGTTCAATCCCCGGTACAAAAAAAAAAAAAGTATTAATGGTGAACTTCAAGTCCTTTCTTCACCTCAGTCTAAGTAGAAAGCATAGAAGGAAAGAGAGAAGTATACAAAGTTACCCTATAGCTGAAGACAGAGAAGTGAAAGGTATTTTTTAAATACCAAGTGATTGTTTTTACACTTCTTTTTAAATTATTCCTGATAATTTACTGAAATCTGTGAGAAGTTTGACAAAGTATGCTCAGCCGCACACACAGTCATTCACAATTCATGAAGATCAGAGATAAATTTTAGCCCGAGTCCCTGGATCAGAACTAGTGAGGCCATCACAGATATCTTGCAGCAGATATCAGCATGGGGAAAGGAAGGATTAAAAATACGGAAACTTACCCATGTTAATTGATAGCTCATGGTTTTCTCACCATGGTTACAGGCTCTTTTCTCCCAGTATACACATGGCCCACAGGTTTAGAACTAATGACCTGAAACAAATAATATCTACCTCCCATAACGCTTAGTGCTCATTTCATTATGCTCCAAAGCACAGGATAAAATTTGCTTTAAACAAGGCTTACTTGACCATATATAACATTCTGATTAGTCTGAAGAAAAGCAGTATAGTGTTGAACTCTGGGGGTTGTATGATTATTAATTGCCTCTTAAGAAGCCCCAGGCTTTCCCTGTTAATGTAGCAGAGTCCATTTACTCTCACCACGGTCCCTTCTTCCCTTTCTCTCCTACCTCAGTCCACAACTCAGTCTGTACCTGCTCCGTGAGTGCTGCCAGCCAAAGGCCCAGGAAATGTACTCATTTGCATTTGTATTCTATGAATTCTAAGGAAGATCTCCATTCATCCAGTCATTTCATTGGACAAACCGAGCTCAAATCCCATCAAGAGTTAAGGCTAACTACTATGGGATCTTCCTTAGAGACATCAAAGCTGACAGATTAAGAGAAAAACTTTTTGTCATTTTAAAGTCAAGGTTATGGTACTTGCCTGGTGAACACCAGTGAGGACTACAGCAAAGCCCTGATTTCAAATACAAGACATTACTTTTCATACAGCTTTGATATCTACCCTTAACTTATCTACCAAAAACTGTGACAAGTTGTCTAACTATGGCACCCAAATGGCATTTTGAGAAAAAGAATGTTAACCATGCAGTAGTTGTGGTTTTACCACAATTTTGTAATCTGGAGATTATAATAGAGTCACTTTTGGCAAGCACAAGGCTGTGAGTTCAATTCCTGCCAGGGATTTAGCTCAGTGGTTTCACTGCCTGCTGTGCAAGTGCAAGGACCCGAGTTCAATCCCCAGTACCAAAAAAAAAAAAGAAACAATTCCTGGTACTGAAAAGATATAATAGAGTCGCTCCATTTTTATTAATCATTTTCAACTTTGCTCTGAATGAAAAGACAGATGCCAGGAATGTCAGAAACAATGCAGCCATTTAGTGAGTGAAATGGCATAAAAGGATGTGGTATAATTTTGCATTTTGCTTGTGAAAAACATGTAGATGAAGCACTTACAATGTCACAAAAATAATGCCCCCAATTTTTTAAAAAGTGCAGTTCAAGAGCTAAAGCAGCCTGTCAATGAAAGAAGTATCAAGCAGATGTTTGCCTTATTTCCAGATATATTAGAATTCTGAGGGAAAATCACAAAGAGCATTTCTATTATGCACCTGTCATGGTCAACATCTGGCACTAACCCTCACCAATCCATCAATCTCATGATGTGGTACCTTCTTCCAGCTCACAGAGAAACTGTAAATAAGCCCACAGTGCAGAGCATTGTTTTTCTTTTTTCTTTTGTTTATGGCAAGAAGGAAGCAGCACACATACACACATTCACACATAAAACAGAAAGGGTGAATCTCTGCCATTTGTTAATGACATGGTAAAAGTAGTTTCTAAAGAAGAAACACAAATGCAATTAGCGTCAGAACAATGAAAGAATTTGGATAACTTTTAAAGGGAAATAAGTTGTCTAGGATCTGCCAATCATCCATTCATTCATTCATTCATTCATTCAGTAGTGGGTTTTAGCTACTGGATATACACAGTTGGGGGTGAACTGCTACCCAGAAAAAAATACACACAATCTTTGCTCTCATGCACTCAAAGAACTGTTATAAAAGTCTGTGAATGAGAGGTCAAGACCTGATGATGATCTTATTTATGAGACATTCATTTGTGTAAACTGGGAGAAATATTTTCAGGCCCCAGTACAGGAAATAAGTGAAAACTTTTGACCAATTATTCCACAGAAAAAGAGAAAGAGATCAAGTTCCACTACAAAGGACATACTTACTGTCCAAGTTATTTGGGGAAACTGGATAAGTAGGACATTGACTAAAGGTCAAAAGCTTCTATTATGAGAGAGAAATGTATTTTGTTATCAATTAATATACTGGAATTCTTACTACAGAAGTTTTGGGTTTTTGGGGGGTTTTTTTGGTACCGGGGATCGATCTCTGGTCCTTGCGCTTGCGCAACAGGTGGCGAAACCACTGAGCTAAATCCCCCGCCCCCACAGAAGATTTTTAATGCCACTTATTCTTGGTTGTCTAAAACCTTGTTGGAAATTTCAAGTAAGTAAAGAGACAGGGATTGCTTAATCAGTTAGGCTTCCATTTAGGGGAACTTACTTGCAACACACACATACAATTTCTAAACAGAAGTTCAGTACATATATTAGGACTCAATTTCAAGTGGAGACTCAGTTTTAAACTACCAAAAACAGAAATGCAGATATCTCTAATGTGTAACAAAATAAAGGAGAGAGATGACTGGAACCAGGAACTTGTACGTTAGTGGGACCCTTGCTCTTTTGTTCTTTTTTATTCTCTATGTTAATTATCACATAATTTCTCTGAAGGCTAATATGTATTTACATGCTGTATTATTGACAGCTAGCTCTAAGTTCAGATAGCCCAAATTCACTGTCAAAAAGAAAAAAAGTCTTTTCTACCATTCTCAATTCTTTCTCACCCAACCTTAGCCTGAAACCTCTTCCAAATAGACAATTCATCTCTGACTTATCAAAGAAGGAAGGTAGGGAGGAACTGTTACCTAAGAAGAAACGAAGTTCCAATCCAGACCCAGTGATGATAGCTGGGGTGGAACGAAGAAGTGTGGGAGGAGGACAGAGAAGTTCTTCAGAGGTAGGGAGGCCTGGGTCTCCAAAGAACAGGGTGCTGAATGGACAGGATAATAAATGGCTCACTTGTAGTTTAGATGTCTTAAAATGTTTCATGTGATTTCTGACTGTTTTTACCTGAGCTTTACCATTTCAGTGCACAGTATAACTTCATTTGTCATTAACAAAGATGTTCATATATATATATACATACACTTTTTTTTAACTTTGCTATTTTAGTACAAAGTGGATTATTTGAGATTGGAAATAGTGGAAACTTATCAGGGGTTTGATTCTTTGTATTTTATATCTTATTTATGCTTATTTTGACCTCAGTAATAGTGTTTAAATACATTTCAGATTCTTAGCTATTGTAGTGATAATAGTGTAGTCACTAAGAAATATGTGCTGATAATGCTAGTAATTAAAAACAACACATTAGAGATTTGGGCCATTTCTAGTATAGCTTATTTCTTTAAACATTTACAGTGAACCTAGATAAGAAAATGTGCTTCTAATAAATGTAGACAGACCATTTCTTATAATGCAATTTCCTTCAATATTGTCATAATCAAAATGACTTGCTTAAACTGTATTCACTACCATGATTTAGAGAGAAAAACCTACTTGTAGATAATTTTAGCTTCTTGAATGCCAATTTCCCTTCAAGTTCAAATTAGAATTGGCTCAAATGAGTGAAAATCAGTCCCATTATTTTTCTTTCTATAATGTCGTGCACTCCCATGATTTTTAATGCCATGAGCTATTAATTCTCTATTTTCTTCACTTTTATTCCAAGTGGACTCATGCATAATGTATAATTTCCATAATCTGCTATTTTTAATTTCTTAAGGTCTAGATTAGATTCCTAATTTTAAACCTTGTAACATAAAAACCCAGGAGGGGTCAGACAGCTAAATATAATGAAGACTGATTGGCTGATTCAACAATAAGAACAGCAAGCCAGATAAGGAATTCGTGGTTTTGCCAAGCAACTATAAAAGAATCAAATTACCTGGTAGGTAGAAAGAAATGTATAAATTTTGGAAGACTTAAGATTAGTGATATAATAAACTGACAAGCAGGGAGTTAGCATCTATTAAGTGTGCTCTCTTTGGGCCCAAAAAGATATAATGTAACCTGCTAGGGAGATGAACTATAAACAATGAATTGAAACCAACTACATACTGAGTAGGAATTGTAGGACATTCCACATAACTACAGAATCCCCAGATCTTGGAATTTACTATGAGTAAAGTGTAAGTCATTGTAGATGTTTATAAAGGATCACCCTTTCTGCTATAATCTACACACAGCAGATGATAGTACAGATGATAGGAGCATGTGACTAAGTCTGGAAACTCCATTCTAGCACTCAGCAGACTTATTCTTCTTGGCTGAGGACAGTTCTGTCAATCCCCTAGGAAAGGTAATGCCAGGATAAGCCTGATGGGTCTGTTCCGCACCCAAGAAATTATCACTTACTTTCTACAGCACTTGGCTACATTATAGGATTAGAAACCATATACCTGAACTCAGGAAACTTGGTTGGGGAGGTAAAACATGTATTTAAGTGAGAGATAATAAAGTCTTGAAGATTATGATCTTGCAATCCTGGTGGAGTTAATCTCCTCCTGGAGTTAGGGAAATGAAGGAAAGAAGATAGGATAGCAAGTCACTGCCAGGTGAGCCGCTTGAAAGCCATATTCCATTTCTCTTCTTCTTTCTGCATTTCTAAAAAAAAACCACCAAGAGAATGAGTTTAGGTGGAAACCCGAAAAGCCCCCCTGAGTGATTCTAATATTAACCCTTGGATCGAGAACCACCCACCATAGTATTCAACATATTAAATTACAGTTTATTGTTTTGAGACTTAACACTTCTTATTTTTGGATTTGAAAATCAGTATATAGTTAACACTTCACTATGAGATTCTAAATATAGGAAAACTAGGAGGATAATACACAAAGAAAATGAGTTGAGTTTTCAATTGTATAAGAAAATGTAACTAGATATACAGTATAAGGTGCAGTGGTCAGAATGCACCCTACCAACATGCACAAATATATGTGCTAAAAATATAACACCCAATGCAACAGCGCTGTGAAATGGAGTCCATTTGGAAGTATTTAGGGTTAATGCCACTTCTTAAAGGGCTTAGCAGGGTGGGTTCTCATTCTTCTGCTTTCTGCCCTGTAATGAAACAGAATTTGTCTCTCTTGCTCTTCCTCCTTCCACCACAAGAGTGTAACCCACACCAGATGCCAACACCTTGACCTTGGACTCCCTAACCTCCAGAACTGTGAGGAAGAAATTTCTGTTCTTTATAAATTACCTAGCTAATGGTACTCTGTTATAGCAGCACAAAATTGATTAAGACAATACATCAGGATAGATATTGATATAGAGATAAGAGTCTGCTGTGAATGCTACAAGATACCACAAACAGGTGGCTTAAATAATAGACATTTATTTTCACACAGCCTTGGAGACTAAAGTTTGAGGTCAAGATGCTGTTTGAGTTGGTTTCTGATGAAGGCTCTCTTCCTGACTTGCAGACGGCTGCCTTCTTGCTATGTCTTCACAAGGCCTCTTCTTTCTGCATGCATGGAGAGAAAGAGGACTCTCTAGTATCTTTTTCACTTCTTATAAAGATACCAGTCTTATTTGATTAGGACTCCAGCCTTATGTCTTTATTTAACCTTGATTACCTGCTTAAAAGCCCTATCCCCAACTCTAGTCTCACCACAGGTTAGGGCTTCAATATATGAATTTGAGGGAGACACAATTCACTCCATAACAGTATACATCTATATATCTACTCAAATAGATATATAGATATTTATCTACTGGCTACAGATACACCAGGACATATATGAATGCTTCAAATCATTAAGTACAAGCTAATTACTATACCTCTTCTGGGAGCCAACAGTCCCATCACTTTTGAAAAGGAATTGATTTCTTTCTACTGCATTTAATTAACACAGACCCAAAAGAAAGAAATCTTTTTTGTGTTTCTCTAAGAGCTAATTTTGGGGGAAGAGCTCTGACTCTGGATGTCTGCCAAGTTATTTATAGCCTGGGTGCGCCTCAGGAGGGAGATTTGGGCACAATACTCCTCTGTCTCAGAGCCCTTGCCAGTTCTGGGCAAGTGTGTGATACCTAGTCAATCTACCAGTTGTAATTCTTGATAAAAGTAAATGTCTCCACCTTTCTCCAGCAGAAGATGATAGTTTCAGTGATCTCTGTTCTATTCACAAACTATGCCTGATTACCATGCTGGATGCTTGCACAATCCAATACTTTTTTCCAAATTTGAGCCTTAGCTTCCAGATTAATTAGTTTACACTTTACTAGAATGAACTGAATTTCCCATCTTTAAACTCTTACTTTAAATCTATGTGATAACTTTTGCATTGTACATGCTATGCCTCTTTCTTCTTCCGAACTGAAATGGATTATCATCTATGTACCCAGAGGAAAAATTTCAGTGTCTGTGTTACTCTTCTCTCTGTGGATAACAATGATTCTAAAATGTGTTCTTGATAAAACTTTCTCTGAATGGGATTTGAAGAATTTTCCAGTTGAAAGGTACATTAATTTTCAGGTTTAAACTTTATTTTACATTTGAGGAAATTGTGGTCGATAGAGATTTCATGATCTGTTACAAATTCCCCAGTTAATTAATGTCAGAGTAAACCTGGAACTTGGGTAACTTAATTTCAAGTCATACTAAGAATAGGATTACACTGAAATGTTTTAAGAGATAATTATTAATGTCCTGCATTAGAATTCTAAAGCTTATCTTCCATTTCCAATAATAGATTAATGCTGAGAAACCTTACATCTTTATAAACCTTCCAGTCTTGCAAAATGAAAACCATAGTCTTCTTAAGCACTTTAAAATATATATATATATATTCACAATATTGTGGACTAGTAACAGTCACAGAATACCATTTTTTATACATCTCCCTGGAGCAGATTCAATAAGCACAATCTACATTAGATATTTTTTCAGTGAAATACACCATCAAGCACAGAGAAGATCATCCAGGTAAACAGCAACGTAGGATATGTATAGAGGTGATATGTTGACCAAAACGTCAATTCACAAGTAAATATTTATAGAACTTGAAGTTTCACTGGATATTCTCAAATTTTGTGATCTGATCACTGTAAAGAGTAATGTAAAAATAATGATGATGACAATAGAGGTGAAAACCGCTATCGATAACATGGTACAATATGTCAGGTGCTATTTCTAACATGATACATTAGCTTGACTCTCAGGAAAAGCCATATAATACCACTACCATTGTGTTTCTTTTTAACTTTTTTCTATGAGAGCCTTGGGTTTGGTGGAAGGGGAGTGGAATTTAATAAGATCAATGAAAATGAGAACGACTAAGAGGACTAGCCTTAAAGAGTAAGTCTATTTTTCAGGTATATAAGAGTAGGAACTCTTTTGGCTACATGAGAAGAAAACCCAGGTCAAAATGGCTTAATCAAAGTGGAAGTCTGTTGGCTTTTATAAACCAAAACCTGGATCCAGGGCTTCACATGATGTTCTCCACATGTAGAGACTGCTTTCCTCTGCTGGCTTCATTCAGATCAGCTCTTCCTGGAGAGCTAAAAAGAGTCAGTCAGACATTCGGGCTTAAATTTCAACACTTTAACAATCCCACTAATGAGAGAATTTTACCATTTCAATCATCAGAATATTACCATGATTGTTGGAGTTTTATTGGACCAAATTGGGTTTCTCACCAATTGCTATAGCAATGGAGCTAGAATATAATTCAACAGCTCTGAGTCTCACGCCTGTGCAGGATGTTACTCACCATCCAAAGAAAACTCAGCATTCTTACCAAGGAAATGAGAATGAGGGCTGGGGATTTAGCTCAGGGGTTTCACCGCCTGCTGCACAAGTGCAAGGACCCGAGTTCAATCCCCGGTACCAAAAAAAGAAAAAGAATTTATTGGGCGGGGATTTAGCTCAGTGGTTCCGCCGCCTGCCTCGAAAGCTCAAGGTCCCAAGTTCGATCCCCGATACCAAAGAACAAAACAAAACAAAACAACAAAAAACCCCACAATATTTCTAGAAAACATGAATCAATACAGATTTAAAAAAAAAATAAGAAATGAGAATGACACTGGAAAGAAAAAGCCAAAATTGTCCCTCATGGTCTACAAATAGGTGCATAATTAAGTAGAGCAAGATAGAAATTGCAAAATATGAGCAAACAGAGCTCAGATAAGAAAATTGGTTTAGGAAGTACACAAGGCACATAAGAGAAAAAAGGGGAAATTTGAGTATTGTATAAAGGCAAACTACTTCTGACAGACTGTGTGAGGCCAGTACTGATTAATGAAAATGACAGATTTATGGCCAACCATAAGATAAGAAAAAAAAATCAAATAATGAAACAGTTCTCTAGGAGGTAAATTCAGAGAAGTTATTGAAGAGAGACTGAGGCTGACAGAGGAAGACTTCATGAAAAAATGGCATCTGAAATATCTTTGAAACATGAGGAGCATTTTGACAGGAAAACTCATGGGAACAATGTTTATGGTAAGAAAACAAAGACAAAGGGTAAAGTGGTGAGTAATAGCTAGACAGTAGGATGCTTGTAGACATTATAAAAGTTATAAATGTATTTGGTGAATAGAATACCACTGATACAGTGTTGGTTTAACACTCTTCAGATGAAGAGGGACTGTCTTAGTTACTTTTCTCATTGCTGAGACAAAATATTTGGCATCCAGTTAAGGAAAGGTTTATTTCAGTTCACAATTTGTAGACATTTCAGTCCATAGTCAGCTGGCTCCAAGGCAGGGTGTCATGGCAGATTAGCCTCACAGAGGAGAAAAAGTCCATGCCAAGAAGGCAGGAGACAGCAAAGCAGCAGCAGCAGCAGCAGGACAAGAAGCCTGCCTTCTTTCTGTCCCTTTATATTTGATCCAGGCTACAAGCCTACTGATCGCTGCCACCCATACGCAGGTTAAAGCTTCTATTACCCACATTCACACACCCTAATCCAACTATCTCCAAAAAGCCCCGTCTATGAGTGCATTAGGCTTTGTGGGGACATCTAGATACAAGCTGTAATAGAGATCTTTGAAGAAAACCTTCAAGCACCTGCAAGAGTCTTGATCAGAGCTGTCTATGGGAAGAACATGGTATTCAGTGGGAAACACAGATTAAAGGAAACTAGCTAGAAGCAAGGAATCCCACTGGGAGTTCTTTTCAAAAGTTGTAGTGTACAGTAGTGGCAATGGGAGAAATAATAAAGTAAAGAAATGAGAAACTGGGTGCAAGAAACACTGGAGATAGAATCCATCAGACTTGTCAATAAGTGATTGTGAGAACAGAGAAACAAAGAGATAACAGCATTCTCAGTATGCATACCCAGGGTATGGTGATACTGTTAATCAACATGGATATCTCAGAATGGATATCAGGCTTGTGTGTGTGTGTCTGCATTGTGAGTGTTAGTGGAAGGGGAGACAGACACTAAAGGAACCAAAGAAGGAAACACAAAATGGAAGCTCCTGCATGAGACAGTTGAAAAAGATACCTTTCTGTAAGGAATAAATGTTAGGCTACAATTTACACCATACTTGCACTTTTAAAATATTATTTATGTTTTCTAGTTTCTAACTCTTGACTCAATAAAAATGAACCAACCAAATTTTAAAAACCAACCAAATTTGTCTTTATTTCCCTGACTCTATCTTCCTAATAACCTTGGACCCTTGCCCTTTAGACCTGCTTCTTTTTAATATTAGTAAGCCTAAGCTTTTAAGGAGAGAGTCTATAATCCCTACAAAGTTGAGTTCATTTTCTGTCATTTCTAAAAAAGCAATTCTTGCTTTGTGCAATCTCCCTTTTCTTTTCTCTAATGACACTGGAGAAGTAAATATTTAGTGAATATGCCCTTCTCTGACATAGGCTCTCCAATGTAGTTTTAAGATAACCCACATTTGTTTTTAATCTTAAAACTAGCCAGAGGGAAAAGAAGTTGGAGATGATTATTTGAAACTGAATAACTTTTTTTTTTCAATGTTAAGCAATTGTTTTGAGTAAGATTCAGGCTAACCAGGAAAGTAAACCTGATAACCTGGCAACAGCACTGTTAAGGGATGATTTCAGTGTCTACAGTGGCCTAGCAAGTCTTTTTCTTCTGGCCTCTCTGTTCTCAAGTCAGGACATTCCCTGAAGAATTTATCCTAGATTTAGCATGATAAACAGCATGAGCTGAGCCTGAATAAATTAGGGAGCCTGAAATGACTCAAGGTTAACTATCAAAGCTAGAAATCCTCATTAAACCTGTAACTTCCTGCCCCTAACTCAGGATGTTGGAGAATTAACTGAAGCCACAGTGAACATAAGCACAACAGCAGCAAAGAGGAGTCAGCAAAGAAAGACAACAGGGACTAAGGGCAACTATGAGATAAAGGGCCAAAGAAAGAAGACCGTTACCCTTAAAAATAGAAGAGATTTAAAAAGAAGAAGTAATTATTCCAAACGTATCAGATTTTGCTGGTTGCCTTTCCAATAACGCCTTTTTCCCTTTTCCATTATTGCTCATGAAGCCTCAATTTTTTCAGGTGTCTACTCCTTCTTATAGGACTTATAATTAAATCTTAATGGGTCTGCTAAAATGGAAAAATCCAATTTTCTCCATAGTCATTGGTTTAAAATGAATATTAAAATGATTTAATTCTGATCAATCAGATGAGAGAAAATCTGGTGAGCAGCTTCTGGTTAAAGTTTCCTTGTTTGATGAGTCAAGACTGCACAATGATGCACAGAACTTGAACAACATCCTCATATTTCCAGTAGGGTATGTCTTAGTTACTTTCTCACTGCTGAGACAAAATACCCAATGCTCAAAGATAAAGCGGGAAAAGTTTATTTAGCTCACAGTTTATAGAGATTTCAATCCATAGTTGGTTGGCTCCAAGGCAGAGTGGCATATGGCAGAGGGGCATCACAGAGGAGAAACAGTAAATTGCATGCAGAAGACAGCAAAAGCAACAAGGGGCCTTAAGAGTGTCTTTCTGCCCCTTTTATCTTATCCAGGCCACTTAGGGTGGGTAGCACCCTTAATTCTAGTGCCCTTGAGCCTAGCACTGTGCCATGAATCAATTCCAGCATCACACACTCTAGATCCAGCCACTTCTGAAAAAAGTGCCACCTATGACCACATGAGGCATTCAGGGGGCATCAAAACACAAGCCATAACGGTGCAATTCAAGGTTAGAGTCAGAAAGCAAATCTGAGACCAAAGGATCTTGGGTTCTTGAAGATTTCATTTAGTTGCCAAATTTACCAATCAATCTGAAAGGTATCTCTTATGACTCAAATTTACTTTAAAATATTTCAGCATATATGATGTGATATTATGTATGTGTAACTTGGTTGAGCTGTAACTCAAGAGCTAAAAGCATTCTAATTCAAGAGTCACTGTCCAGGAGTGGGCAGTGAACTTCGCAATCAAGAACACAGGAGTGGTTGGTCTGCTGACATTCTCACCAGGAAGTCAATACCCCAGGGAACTAGTACCATTCACTCCTGTTGCCTGTATCTTGCTCAATAACCTACACCTTGCTAATTATAACACCAAATATCAGAAAAGAGCTTTTAGTGATAAAGATAGAACTAGTGTTGACTAGTGTGATGGATGCTAACGTCGGGATCTCACTGGTGGAATTAAATGTATTCAAGGAATATGGATTGGTTAAATTATGTTGTAGGCACTTCCTACACATCCATGAAGAGAGAATAAGAATCTAGCAGGTAAATCACCACTAATAGAATATTGTACCAGGAAAAACTGAGGAAAAATTTAAGGAAAAACTGAGGAAAAACTTAAGGATGCTCCCTTTCAACACTTTTATTTAACATAGTACTGGAAGTTCTAGCCAGAGCAATCAGGAAAAATAAATAAAGGTCGTCAAATTGGAAAAATGGAAATCAAATTGTTCCTGTTTTCAGGAGATATAATCTTTCATATAGAATACCCTAGACTCCACCAAAACTCTGTTGAAACTAGTAAACAAATTTAATAAAGTCGCAGGATAAAAAATTAGTGCACACTAACCAGTAGCAACTCTACATACTAACATAAGCTACCTCAAAAAGAAATAAAGAGAATAACCTCATTTATAATAACTACAAAAAGTAAAATGCTCAGGAATAAACTTAACCATGCAGGTGAAAGATTGCTGTAATAGAAACTACAAAACACTGGTGAAAGAAATCAAAGAGGATACAAATGAATGGAAAAATGTCCCATTGACTAAAGAATTAATATTGTTAAAATATCCATACTACCCAAAAGAATCTACAGACTCAATGTAATCTTCACTTAAAAATGTAATTCTTCATAGATTCACCAAAAAAAATCCTGAAATTCATATGGAAATATAAAAGACCTCAAATGAGTAAATTAATCATGAGCAAAAAGAACAAAGTTGGAGAAATTACACTTCATGATTTCAAAATATACTAAAATTACAGTAACTAAAACTGCATTTGATTGGCATAAAAACAGACATACAGACCAATTGAGAAGAACAGAAGAATGAGCGAAAAACACAAAATGGAGAAATAACAGTCTCTTCACTAAATGATGTCAGGAAAAGTGGATAATCACAAGCAAAAAATGAAAATAGACTCCTGACTCCACCAGTTAAGAGAATTGGCTCAAAATGAATCAAAGACTTAAATGTAATACCCACCAGAAGACATAGTCAAAAGACAAGGACATTGGCCTCAAAAAAGATTTTTTATATGACACCAAATGCACAGACAAAAAAAAGAAAAATTCACAAATGAAATTGCATCACACTGAAACTGCAAAGCAAAGAAAACAATCAACTAAGCAAAGAGACAACTTATCAGAATGGAGAAAGTATTTGCAAACTGTAAATCTGGATATGGGTTAATATCCAGAATAAATAAGGAATTCAAACAGTTCAATAGCAAAATGATCCCAAATAATCCAATTTAAAATTGGATTAGAAACTTTTATAAAAATTTCTCAAAAGAAAACATACAAATTACCAAAATGGATAGGAAAAAATGAACACAATCACTAATTATCAGGAAGTGCACATTAAAATCACAAAGATATCTCACCCAAATTAGAATAGGTACTATAAAAAACCCCCAAAAATAACAAATACTGATGAGGATGCAGACAAAGGGAAACTCATACATTGTTGGTGGGACTGTAAATTAGTACATTCATTATGAAAACAATATGGATATTCCTTAAAATCCCTTTGCTGAATATATACCCAAAGAAAATGAAACCAGCATGTTGAAGACACTTGCACTGTCATGCTTGTTCCAACACTATTTACAATAACTAGAATATAGAATTAACCTAAATGTCCCTCAACAAATGAATAAAGAAAATATGGTATATAGCTGGCGGTGAGTGGCCCGGCAGGCCCGCCCCGACCCGCGGCCGGGGAGCGCAGCGCGGGGGCCCTGGCCGGCCGCCCTGGCGCCGCCTCCTCCGGGGCGCTGACCCGCCGCCGCGCTCCTGTTCCAGTTTCACGCAGGCCCCTGGCAAAGCTGGTGCTGCTGCTGCGGCCTGATCCCCGCGGACCGAGCCTGGGAGCGCGGCCGGCGCTGGCGGCTGGAGATGGCGGACACGAAATCCGTGCACTAAACCAGGTTCGAGGAGGCTGTGAAGGTGATCCAGAGCCTGCCGAAGAATGGTTCATTCCAGCCAACACATGACATGATGCTCAAATTCTATAGCTTCTATAAACAGGCAACTGAAGGAGCCTGTAAACTTTCAAGGCCAGGATTCTGGGATCCCATTGGAAGATATAAATGGGATGCTTGGAGTTCACTGGGTGATATGACTAAAGAAGAAGCCATGATTGCATATGTGGAAGAAATGAAAAAGCCATGGTTAGGAGATCGAGGGAGAAGTCAGAGTGCCACCTTCTTGGAGCGCAGTAATGAGCCCGGCATATTCAGGATCGATACTTCGATAGTCCTCAAAAGGCCAGAACCGCCCACGACCGTGAATCAGTGGTTACTGAGACTGTCGAACAGAGAATACAGCCCGAGATTTGGATGGCTGTAAAAGATCATTGAAACTATGCCGATGACTGAGAAAGTTGAAGAATTGCTACATGTCATAGGTCCATTTTATGAAATTGTAGAAGACAAAAAGAGTGGCAGGAGTTCTGATTTAATCTCAGATAAGCAAATGATGAAGAAATCAGGAGAGCATAAGAATTTGGAAGTCATTGTCACTAACGGTTATGATAAAGACAGCTTTATTCAGGAAGTACAAGATGGCATTCAGGCCACTTCTTTCCTGAATGGTGGAAGTGCTGAAGAAGTAAAACCTGTAGAGCAAAATGTGGAGCAAACTGGAAAAACTGCTGTCTGCATTCATCAAGATATAAATGATGATCATATTGAAGATGTTTCAGGGATTCAGCATTTGACAAGTGATTCAGACAGTGAAGTTTACTGTGATTCTACGGAGCAGTTTGGACAAGAAGAGTCTTTAGATAATTTTACGTTAGATATTGGACCATTTCACTATTACTTGGGTGGTGATCCCACCACACCCTTGGAAAATTCTGGTTTCCCTGAAGATGTTCAAGGACCACCTGGAACTGGCAGCATTGGGACTGTGCAGGTGGTAGCAGTAAAAGGTGAACTAAAACATGGAGGAGAAGATGGCAGAAGTAACAGTGGAGCACCACCCCATGAGAAGCGAGCGGGAGAGAGCGAGGAACTCTCTAATGTCAGAAGAGGGAGAGGGCACAGGGTGCTGCATCTGAGTGAGGGGAGCAGGGGCCGACAAGCGACAAGCGGGGAGCGGAGGCGACGGCGAGCGCTGGGGCTCGGACAGGGCCCCTCGAGGACACCTCAGCGAGCAGATTGCACTGGTGCTCATGCGGCTGCAGGAGGACATGCAGAACGCGCTGCAGAGGCTGCACCACCTGGAGACCCTGGCCGCATCGCAAGCAGAATTATCAACATTGCAGTCTAGTAATCAGTCCTCGCAGAGACCGTCTTGGTGGCCCTTTGAGATGTCTCCTGTTGCATTAACTTTTGCTATTGTATGGCCTTTTATTGCCCAGTGGTTGGTCCATTTATATTATCAAAGAAGGAGAAGAAAACTGAACTGAAGAGTGATGTTTTACTCAAGAATACTGCTGGCCCTGGATGACCTCGGAATGAAATGGGCTGAGGATCGAACTCCGGTCCATGTGCTTTCAAGGCAGGCAGTGTAACCACTGAGCTAAATCCCCAGCCCCACGAGAAGATCTTAATTATATTTCTTTTCTGCTGTCCAGTAGTTTGGTTTGTGTACATTCATACATACATATATATTTTTTGCACTACACAAATGACAACATTTTAAGGACTAATATTGCTCATACTTGAATAATCAATCTCTACTAGATAGTAAGTAGCATACATAGATTTACCTTACCCTTGAATTCGAAGGACATTAAATTAATTATTGTTTGGTAACATGTTTTCCTGATTATCTCCCATAGAGAATTATAAGCTGCTTTTCCAAGGTACAATTGTGATAATGAGATCAGATTTATAAGCAGATGTCTTTTGTAAATAAAATATGAGAAAGAATGTAAACCAAGAGTGAACTTCAAATGAGCTTGTAGCTGTTCTATGCCAGTCACTGAATTGCAATTCAAGCAATAGAAAACCGCTGAAAGAGTCTTCTCTGCATTCACACTGTGGCCTGCATATCGTCTTTCTTGGGGATTCACAGAGCAGCTCAGGCCTCATTATTAAAAATTACAGCCCTTTGTACTGGCCTTTGTTTTTAAAATGATCCACAGAATAGACATAATCTGCTGATGTCAGCGATGAAAAATGGGCTTGATGTAGGTTTAAAAGTGTATTCTGAGGCCGCAGGGGACTAACAAGATTTTAATTCAATCATATAGATTTTTTTTCTTTTGTAATCATTTTGCTTTAACTGAGGATATCTAGTGTCTGCTTCATTGGGTGCTTTGAAATATAAATGAAAACTTATTTATACTGTTTTTACAACGGTTAAAAAAAAGGAAACACGAAAATCACTTTTCTGCAACTGGTGAACTCTACAGACTAGACTCTTAACCTCTTAGTGCCTCACCTTCCTCTGGGGTGTAATATTTGGCTGTACCTACTTACAGGGGTATTAGAAGGTTTTACAAGCTAACGGGCCATATGCTTCCATATGAATAACGCGTACCCAACTATATCCCACCTCTCACCTCGACCAAAAGGAAGACTGTTACTTAGACCCTTGAAGACTACACTTAGAGAGTCATTCTTCCTGTATACCTCCCAAAGCTCCTTGTTCACTTAGGTATACCATGTGCTTTAAAGATTTCTTTGATTCAAAAGCTTTGTAACAAATAATTTTTAAGCATTCTGGGTATTATGACATTGGGTTTAGCTTCATATGTTCAGTCTGTTAAATAGGAGGGCCAGAATTAATCCATGTCTAGTATAAAGGGTACCTTGTTTGATTTGAAAAAAGAAAAGTGTGAGTACAGTTTGCTTTTCCTAAACTCTTTTTCTTCTTTTCTTTCATGAAACTTGTTTTATTTTTTATTCTTATCTTGATTAAAATGCATTTGTCTGAAAGGATCTACTAATACTTGTTTTTTTAAAAAAAACCTGTGCTCTACCTATTTAGGAAAAGAAATGAAGCAAGTAACTAAATTATATGTAGAAATAAAGTTTAGACCTGTGGACAGGGATTGTTTTCAAAAATTAGGTATCATTTGTGTATCAGAATGGTGGCTCTTCTATTAGTATATAAATAAAATGCTAATTAAGGATATAAAGAGTTATGATTAATTTTAAGTAGTGAGGGTAGCTAACTTCTAGGGATAACCATTTTTATCTTATTCCAGAGTCTTATTTTATAGCACTTTGTACAAAATTCTTGTAAATAAAATTAAAGATGTAATTATAGGCTATAGTGTTCTGCTTTGTTTAACAAGAACCTCATTTTGAATTGACAGCTATGATATTTTTTTAATGATCAAATTCTTTTCTGTTTCTTTATTGTAAACCTGAGTTAACAATAAAAGGTTACTGAGAAAAAAAAAGAAAATATGGTATATATATATATATACACAATAAATACTATTAAGATATTTTTTAAAACATGAAATCCTGTCACTTGCAGCAAGGTAAGTGGAACAGAAGGGTATTACTATTAAGTGAAATAATCTGGGCACAAAAAGACAAATATCACATGATCTTACCCATATGCTGAATCTAAGAAAGTGATCTCATAGAACTTGAGAATAGAATAGCAGTTATCAGAAAGTGTGAAGGCTAAGGAGGAAGATGAAGAGGAGATGTTGGTGAGTAGATATAATATAGATATAATATTACAGTTAGCTAGAAGGAATAAATTCTGGCACTCTATGGCACAGCAGAGTGAATATAGTTAGCAAAGAGAAGACTTTGGATATACTGTACCTCCTGTCTTAGTCACTCTCTCGTTGTTGGGATACAATGCAGGACACGATGTAAAGGAGGAAAGGTTTATTTTGACTCACAGTTTGTGAAGGTTTCAGTCCATAGTTATCTGGCTCCAAGGCAGGGCAGCATGGCATAGGGGCATGGCAGCAGACAAATAGCCCATGGCAGGGCAGAGGGAAGAAAAGAGAGATCAAGGGAGGAGGGAGAGATACCCCCAGTGAATCACCTCCTCTGACAAGGCTTTACCTTCCAACATCACATTTAGGTATAAACTTATCAGTGGACTAACCCACTGTTAAGTATTACATCCCTGTGATCCAGTCATCTCCCCAAAGCCTCACCTATGAGTACATGAGGCTTTGGGAGAACATCAATATATAAACCATGGCACTCACCATAAAGAAGTGATAAAGTAATGGATACTTACACTGAATTGATCATTACTTAGTGTATGCATAAACCAAAGCATCACACTGTATTTCATAAGTATGTACATATATTATATCAGTCAAAAAACTAAATCACTTAATTTTTTTTTAATTCTGGCAGATCTGAACCCTATATTCCTTTGGGATTTTGCCCCAGGCTAAGTTCCTAAACAATATGATCCTTAGCCATGGAATTCTGGTTGCCTGCAACCACCTGTAAACATGGCAGAATCCTGTCTTAGGAATCTTGGCAATTGCTTTCAAAAACTCTTTCTTGCAACACAGAGGTCTAAAATGGCAAATGGGAAGTAAGCTGGGCGGCGAGCTGTCTAAAAATGTCTATAAGGGTGTATTGACATGATTTTGCAATAACTCTAAAAGTTGAGGTTGCTTATTTTGAGAATAATAAATTTTACTTGTTCTGAAAGCCAGTTGACTAGGGATTTCCTGTTAGTTGCTGTTTACATCGTTCCAGCATATACTTCACCACCACCACCAGTTCACCAGCTTGTCTCTGAACTGAGGCTGCAGTTCCAGGAGCAGGTGCTCTATAAAAGGCTTTTTACTTGATTAGATGTATTGTAGGAGAAGCCATAGGATGGGAAATCATGAGATAAAGTTTCTGGCCTATGCTGTGCCAGCTTTGCACATATCATTCACCCTCTCGGAGGCTTGTGTGACAGCTAAAGTAGCAAAGTGGGAAGTCAGATAGCCTGGCTTAGTCCTGACGTCATCACTTACTAGCTTTGTGACCTGGTTAAGCCTGAACTTTCTTATCTTTAAAGTGGGCTAGTGCCTTTTTATACCATTGTCACCAAAATTTAATGAGACATGCCCTGTTCAACCTTTAACACAATACCTAACACGGTAAATACTAAATAAAAGTCATCATCATAATCTCCACAATAAGAGATTGAGTCTGAATAATCACTGCACTCTTCCTCTTTCTAAATTTTTTTTTTCATTTTCTTTTCACTCTAGTATTCTCCAAAGAGAACACTAGTGAGAAAGGGAAAAAATTGTTTTAAAATCTAGTGTCAATACTCGTGCTAGCAATGCTATGTAATCCTTTATTGATACAGTCAAACATTCGTGTGCCTATTATGTACTCACACTGGGTTTCTTCAAGAAGCTCTCAGTCTCACAGGGCGACCAAGAAGAGATATTTTTCCCCTGAACTCAAATTTCTGCTTATCCAGGCACCTTCAACTTTTCTTACAATCTTTTCAGAAAATACATCTTTGGTACAAGTTAGTGTTTCGCACTATAAAAATCCATGTTCCCCCGGGGATTTAGCTCAGTGATTTCGCCGCCTGCTGCGCAAGCGCAAGGACCCGAGTTCCATCACCGGTACCAAAAAAAAAAAAAAAACAACAACCATGCTCTAACTTTGAGCCCTTCAGTCAATGTGGAGATAAACTTTCATCTTTTTGTCTATGGTGAGGGAAAGATAGCTATGACCACTGAAAAGGCTTGCAGAGAGTTTAAGGGATTAGGGAACTGTTGCGATACAAAAGCTTTAGTGCCATTATCTACGATCACAGTTACAAATGATTTGAAGCAGCACACCACAAAGACCTCCTCCACCAGAAAAAAAAAAAAAGTGCCAAAAAGGAAGCATCTGGCAATTTCTTTAAATTTTTAAACTTTTCTCCCTTTCTTCTCCATAAGGGTTCAGTTTAAATTTGCTCCTTAGCCAAGAAAGACAATATTTTCCCCCTTTAATCATAAATACTAGCTATAAATTGGTCCCTTTTTATCAAATGTATTATACTACATATAAGAGTACAGTGCGTTTGGCAACCCATACAAAGCTTCCATGTGTTTGGAACCCCACACTTGAAACACCATCTGCAGGCCGTCCTCTCCTGTCCAACTGGTCAGGGTGAGTGACAGGACAGATTCATGAGCTGAGATGCTTCATTAACTGGCAGTGACTCTGCAGTAAAAAGGAAACATCTGTATCAGACAAACAGTGAAAAATACTTAACCGAGTCTGCACATGCGTTCAAGTCGTATTCCCAGGGTCCTTAAAACAAAACCTGTTTCTATAAAATCCCCACTTGATCTACAATTTAGCATTCACTACCAGTGCCGGTGTGATTTAAGTGTAGTTTAAATCCATGGTTGCATCTCAGAGATGAATCTTAAATCTTTAAGTTGTTGATATCCAAAAGAGATGTGTAGAAAGACACTGAAAATCAGCAACCCTTGATCTTGTCCTGAAATTTCTTCATCTTTCTCTGGGGTGAGGAAGCAATGAATCCCCTCAGCATGGAATAAGCTTTGAAATCTTACTCTGAAATAATCTCAAGGCAAAAAGTATTTGTGTTAGGAGAATTTTGAGAACCACAAGTAAAATTTTTTTAAAAATCAAAGTCTTCTACTGAAGACTTGTTCCAAGTTTGGTTCCTAAGTTTAGATCTACTGGAATGGCTGGTTGAAGAACATGTAGCTAGGAAAAATTGGAAAGGTAGGGTGGTAGCAGACCAGTGAATCATGGAGACATGGACCATGTGGGCTTGGCTGAGATGCATGTTAAAGAAAGCAGTGAGGGAGGCCGTTACAGGGGAGATCAGGACTCACGGCTCAAAGGGTGACCAGTGCTCTGAATTATGATTGTCAAAGTATCTTAGTTACTTTCTTTTCACTGTGAGAAAATACCTGACACCCATAACTTAAAGAGGAGAAGTTTATTTAGGCTAATGTTTCATTCCATGGTTAGCCAGCTCCAAGGCAGAAATGGAATGGCAGCAGGGCATGGGGAATAAAATTCTCCTCTCATCATGGTGACCAGAAAGCAGAGCAAAAACGGAGAATCTAGAGATGTGGATCTACTCTTCCAGATCACATCCCCAGTGACACACCTCTTCCAAGTAGGCCCCACCTGCTAACAGCACATTGAGCTGTGAACTCCTCAATGGATTAATCCATTGATGAGAATAGTGTCCTTATGATCTAGTCACCTTCCTAAAGCCACACCTCTGAACACATGAGCTTTTGGGTGGACATTCCAGATCAAAGCCATAACATAAAGTATCAGGGTAAATTTTTGCTCCAAGTAAGCCAAAATTCACACTTAACAGGCTTAGAGCAAATGGCAGGGGGACAAGAGTTCTAGGAAATTGGTGAATTCTAGTTGAAAGAAAGATCTAGACCACAGGTACAGAAAGCAAGAAACTTAATACATTCAAGATATTCAGCCTCCAGATAAGTGAGGTGTTGCTAAGATCCATTCCAGGTGGATGCCATAGAGCAAACAAGACATCAGATGGGCTGCACATATCATTGTGTGGATGGAGAGGAACGTTGCATATGGTGATTAGGTAGTCACAAAGGTGGTCATTGCAAGTACCATCAGCTTATGGCAGAAGATAAATTCCAAACCCCCACATGTGAAAGGCGGAAGTATCCTAACATTTATATTGGCAGATTGCCAGTATTGGCCCAGGAATGAGGTAGTCTGAAGTATCAAGCAAACATGCATTTGGCAATTCTCTGGAACAAAAATTATCTCTCTCTGCATACACCTGAACTAGCATAGTAACCCCCAGCTGTGACTTATATATGTTATTATGAAATAAATGGAAACAAAAAGGAATGAAATAAAATAAAGCTCACGAACATGACTTGTTTCACTCCAGCCCTAACATTTTAGCCTCAATTTAACTGCACTGACATCAAGAGGAATGTAAGGTATATCATATCTGCCATTAAGCTGTTAAGAAACTCCTTTACTTTTACATCAAATATCCTGGACATAACAGTGAAGAATATTCAATCACTCAGTCAGTCATTAGCAAATATTTATTGAGCTCCAATAACACACAAGTCTCAGACATCTCAATAATCTAAGGACTGCTCCCTATTAAGAGTTATTGACAATAGGTCAGGTTAAGTAGCCCCAAAAATTAGAAAATATCTCCAGAAAGCTGAATTCTCAACTCCTAAATCCAGCAAATTTAAAAAAGAGGAAAAGAAAACTGCTGTTGCTCTAGTTTCTTAATGGAATTTCCACCATTTTCTAATTGTTATTAGGTGGTAGAAAAACAACTGCATTAGGCGAGTCAGCTAGTTAGAACACCTACCCAGGCCAAATGATACCAGGCAGAAATAATTGCTGCCCTAAAGAATTGCCAAGTTCCTGTTGGTGATATTTCAGATTTCAGGAATGAAGGAAATTTACATTAAGGGTCCAACAAAAAAAGTCATATTTTATTCAGTATTTTCTATGTATCACTCACTGTGCAAATTGCTTTGCTTAAAGTCCTGACTTTTATATCCACATAGAAAGGTATCCCTTTACTCTGCACCATGTGAGCACAGTGCATTTTCATCACATTTCTTTATACATTTACTGGGGCTCCATAGCAGCCCCATGAAGATGTATAGGACAAGAATTATCTCACATGCATGGCTAAAGAAACACAGGCCTATGAAAAGGTCACCTACATATTTGGCAAAAGACCCATTCAAATACAGATTATCGTCATACCAATCAATCAGAGCAGTAGTTCTTGGCCAAAGGTGTTTGCCCCCAAGAGATATTTTGCAAGGTCTAGAGATGTCTTTGATTATCACAACTGAGCTATTGTTACTAACATCTTGTGAAGGCCAAGGATGTTATGAAATATTTTACAATGCACAGGGCATTTCCCCACAAAAAATATTTATCTGTCCCCAAATGTGAATAGGTCTGAGGCTGAGAAACTGAGACTAATGGAACCATCTGTGGTGACCACCAAGACCTCACTATTATATTCATGCAGGCTTTTGCATGTAGCTGGAATAAGGAAAAGTTAAACTCAGAATAATCATTTAATATTTCTTCCACTGAACTTGTAACTATAGTGTTAGTGGTCACAAATGGAAGACTTGAAAAATTTTGTTCACAATCTAGTAGAAAAAAGTCAGTATTTTATAGCCTCAATTGATGGGTCCTAAGATGAGAAACAAATTCTAGAATTTTTCTCATCTGCACTCATATCAGCTATATCCAAATTATATATTGAATTTCCATGATGAACTGATTCCTACAGCGATTTGGTAAAAATTGTGAAAATTTTTAAAAAACTTTTTACAGAAGAGGAGTACATATTCATGTCACTAAGGAGTTTACTGCCCTCACCTGTGCTATGTAGTATACTGTTGTGAGAAGAAAAGCTATAATTTTGCCAAATGCCATTTGATTAAAGGTAGTTTCTGGGTTACTATATAAAAACCACAATAATAGTAATCATAATCTCCAAAGCAATGTGACAATACCACAAACTTTGAGATTATTAAAGATTTAAAATAAGATTTGACAGTTGTCTTCATCTCTTCCAGCTGTTATAACAAAATGCCTTAGACTGGGTAATTCAGTAGCATTAAAAATTTAGTTTTTGCTGTTCTGAAGGCTGATAAGTCCAAGATGAAGGCACCAGCAGATTTGGTGTCTGGTGCAGGCCGGCTCTCTGCACCATGAATAGTGCCTTGCTGGTGCATCCTCCCATGGTAGAAGGAACAGGAGGGACAAGTAAGCTTTCATAAGCGAAAGTGACCACCTCTTAAAACTAACACATTAGGGATCAAATTCCAACATGAATTTTGGAGGACACCAATATCTAGACATAGGAACATCTAATAAGTTCTTTTTACTTGTTTAAAATCCAGGCCTATTTTTCCCCTTGAGAACATTGAAGAGAGGTAACATTTTAGGCAGGATTTGGTGGATTTGAATACACCCCACCCCCTCCCCCTAAAATGTGGTATTATTGTCATTTTAAGCACATTGCTTAAATGCCAAATTATTACTCTCATTCTAATACCCAATTTTTTAATATTACCTATACTTATGTTATTTAACTTCACCATTTTGCAACTGAGATGTAATAAATACATTTAAATTCTTTTTTTCTTATTTAGAACTAGAGAAAAATCATAATTCCATTTTCTTTTTGGTTTTGATATTTCTAAAAAAACATGAATATAATTTGTTAATGCTACTTTGAAAAATATATCAAGAGAGTTCTACTTTCTTTGGAATATTTAATTCTCAAGTCAGATAGGTGGTACAACTCTTCATGTTAAGCCTTAGGAAGAAACCCACTACATTTGAATGTCAAGCCAAGAGTCAAATTTGTTTCTGAGTCACAATTTGGCATTAAATATAATGTAGTGTCAGGCATCATCTTTGATTCTAGTTCTAGGTCAAAATATTTAATGGAATCTAAGAAATTAAAGATAGAGATCATTTCATGTGTCTCAGAAATTGAATATACTTGTATAATAAAAAGAGAAAATAACTTGTTAAAGAAATATGGTTAGCTTAACCTTTCTTTTGGATATTGTATGTACAAACCATATACATATTTAACAAAGATTTAAACAAATATTTTGCCATTATTAATGAACATTTACCAAAATAATTATAATTCTTGCTAAATCTCCTAAGTGATCCAGCTAATTGCATAATTTTTCATAATATTTATACATGCCATGCCTACTATATAACACATGCAGTACAGTACATTAATTCTCTGAAGTGTCTCCATAGGTCAGTAGAATAATAAACTTCAGTCATGCATTATAAAGATGGAATGCTGATGTGACTTTCTTGTGACTCTAAATCATATGACTTGTACCCTGAAAATATCGAATGATTTACACTTCAAAGATAAATTATCAATCTACCGATTATGCTTCTCAGTGTCAGGAGATGTGAAATAACAAGGAGGCAATGATTACAAAACCATATTCCTCCATCTACACTGTTATAGACATGAAAATAAGCCTCAGAATTTACAGAGGAATTTGGGCAGCTTCAGAGTATTTACATCTATGTCTCTTTTTTCCCCTCCAATTTATTTGGTTTCCATGAGATCATATATGATATTTTGACAGACTTTGCTGTAAAGTGCCTTTTGTTCTAGATCTAGTGACATGAAAAGTAGATGAATATAAAGGACATAGCAAGTGGAAAAAGAAATGCAAATTCACTCAAGACAATATAAAATGTCTTGCTTCAACAAATTATAGAATTAATGATTTTTGAAAACTAATTCCAGGATTAAAATGTCCTTTAGGGACTGATAAAAATGTCCGATTGCTAAATTTGTCAGTATTTGTCACAAACTCAAAAGTTCTGATGATAATGGATAGGTTTTTTTTTAATTCTACAAAAAGAGAGAAACAAACAGTTTAAACTGTCTCTAACAGATCCTCTGTAAGCAATTACTATGAAACAAAGCAATAAAGCTCAATACTAACACATCAACATCATGGAAATTAAATGGATTTTTTTCAATCACTCTATACAACTTTATATATATAAGGTGTGATTGAAAATATAATGTGTGCTTAAATTTTAGAATTACTACAATAAAAGACATTGCCATTAATTCCCTTCAAAATACTCCCCCCCACTTTGAAAAAAAACATATTCCATTGTTCTTGCCACTTTCTGAAGTAGTTTTGGAAGTCTTTTGTTTTTTTGCTTAAATTCTTTTATTGGTACATTTTAGGTGTACAATATGTTCACATTTATCATTTGGTGCTTGTACCTGAACATGATGTATCTTGGTTCTTATTTCTTCCCCCATTACCTGTGCACCCTTCACCCTCTCTACCCTTCCCTATTTGCATAGACTTTGTTTCCATTTTTTTCTTTTCTCATAATTTTTCCTTTCCCCTTCCCCTCCCACATCCCCTACCCCTTTGCCCCTTCCTATTTCAAATTATCAATTATTCATTTTAATCATTTTAATCCTTATTTACACTTTCAGTTTCTCACACCAGAGAAACTATTGGGTATTTACACGTGTGTACTATTTATTTCACTTAAGAGTATGCCCTCAATATGCATCCATTTAGCTATAAATGTCTCTAGTTTGTCATTCTTTACAGCTGAGTAGTACTCCATTTTATTAAAAAACCACATCTTCTTTGTCCAGTTTCCAGTTGATGGGCACTTGGGCTGTTTCCAAGCTTTAGCTATTATGAACTGTTGGAAGTCTTATTTCATGAGTGCCTGTGTAGCTGCCTTCATGTCTTAAATTGACACAAAATGTTTACTTTTCATGGTCATTTTGACTGTGGGGAAGAGCTACAAGTTGCAAAGGGTCAGATCTTGTGAGTAATGTGGAGGAGGACACACTGATGTTTTCATGCGCCTGTCCTTCTGTTGGATGGCACCCCACAGATGCATTCACTGTATTTTTATCACTGTATTTACACCTCATAAATACACTTATGAAATAGGACTATTCAGAAAGTGGTGACAATGATGATAAGTGTGTTCAAGAGAGGAGTAGTATTTTGAAGTGGATTTAATGTGACTTTTACTGTAATTAAGTTTTTAAAAATTTTTAATATTTTCTGTCTTTTTTGATCGTCCCTTGTATTGCACTCTTTTGGTATGCACTATTATCACCATAATCACCAATTTCCTAATATCCTTCCACAAACATTTATTTAGCACCTATTATGCACCAGATACATTTCTAGCCTTAGCAATGCTTTTCTTTATCCTATATGTCTTACCTCTAACCTAACACTTTCTACACTTTATAGGAATGATTAACTCATACCTGTTTCCTCCACTAGATTTATATTCCTTGAAAGTAGAATCACATTCATGAGAGTCTTAGCCAGAAACAGCTTTTTAGGGGAGATATTTGGACACATTTTAAAAATGACTATCAGTAATAATAATATAATAATAAAGTATTGAGAAAGTGGAGCCAAATAAGAAGGGGGAAATGTGAAGCAATTGATAACTGCAGCATTCTGTATTTATTCTCCCATGCAATCTGTATCAGAGCACTATGAGGTGAGTAATATTACAGGCCTTGTTTTACAAATTAGTAAATCAGGATGCAGAGGTAACTTGATCAAAATCATCCCCAAAGTAGAAGTGGGTGGGTAGAAAGAGGTTGAGGAGGAAGAACAGTGTTCCAGGCTGTAGAGCGCAGGCCTGAGCCATTCACATGTGCCTTCCAGATAATTTGGGATGGTTGCCCCAGTGTTATGATCTCAAGGAGAATATGGTAAAGAAAAGAATGGGATTGCCACTGATACTCTTCACATACATGATTATCACTAAGGATTTACTGTGTAACTGACACAGGACTGTGATCATTGCTCTATAATGACTACTTTATTTTTTCCTCAACAAAACCCTGAGAAAGAACTATTGTTTTTATTTCAACTTTGCAGATGAAAAAATTACCTTAGAAAGGTTAAGTAACTTTCCCAGGATGACAAAGATAACAACCACCAAACCAGCAATTCAAGCCATGTTTGGCTAATTCCAATGTCCAACATACAAATTCAGCTTTGCTACTGCCATTTCAGAATGAGACTGAAGACATAAGTGGGGCTAGAGCATGAACAATCCCACAGACCAACTCAAAAAGTAAGAATTTTATTCTAAGAGCTATGGAGAGGCACTGAGAAATGGAAGAAGGATAGTAACATGATCATATTCAGCATAATGATCATTGTTATGAAGAAGATGTTGGAGCAAAGTGATACTGGAGGTGGTAGGCTAATTAGGCTATTATAATATGCTGGTAAGAACATTTTTAGTGCTCATCATTCTGGGAATATTTAGGAGCTAAGCGATGACAGCAGTGACAAAGGGAAAGGATAAATGATGACTAGAGTAAAAGGGGACACCTGGGCTTGCTCCTGTGTTCTAGATTTGTATAACAGTTGGAACGCCATGCCATCAGGAAAAACAGGAGACAGAGGAATGGCACATTTAATTTTGAGAGTGTGTATGAAGTATCTGTGACCCACTCAACATAAGGCATTTTGATATGGATATCTAGAACTTAGAAGCCCAAGATCTGGGTTATAAGCATTGATTTAGGAGTTCTTACAGGTAGTAAGTAGTCTAATGTTTGTACATACATCATGAGGACAACAAAGAAGAATAATATGGAGGCAGTAGATTAGTTAAAGAACACTGAGGGAAAGTTATAGGGAAAATAGCTGAAAGAGGAAAAAATTTCCACGTAATAGTGAATGAAGTGCAAATTTTATAGAATAGATCAAATAAGATGAAGCGGGCAGTACACAACTCAGAGGTTATTAGTAAACTCATAGAATTGGGTATGGGATGGAACACAGCAAGGTTAGAACTATGCAAAGAAAAATTGGGCACAGAATGAAAACTCTTCCTTTAAGAAACTTGGCTACAAAGGAAATGGCACAGAAATAAGGACAATGCAAGATAAAGGGAAGGTAGTTTATGTTTTAAAATAGGAGATATATAAATATTCACAGAGAGTAATTCTCAGTACAGATGAAAAAAGGAGGTTCCTGATGCAGGAAATAGACATTCTTGAGCAAAGGTAGAAACATTGGGAAAATCTGGATCTGCTACAAAGATCTGTATTAAATGCAGGTGAGTTGCACCATATGCAAATGAACACATACACTGTAAAGAATATTTACTCTTCATATACAATTAATCCCCCAATCTATAAAGGGCTCCTTGAACTCAATAAAAATATCATCAACAATCAATAAAAATAGGCATGTCATAAGTAGAAAGTATGAGAAGTAGAAAGTATGAGTAGAAAGTATGAGAACTTCTCATAAGTTATGAGAAGAAAACATATAATTAGCTCTTAAACCAATATGTAAAAAGATACACAACTTTATAACAAAAGAAGTGCAAATGAAAAAAAATTTTTTTGGTTCTAGGGATCGAACTTGGGACCTTGTGGTTGCAAGGCGGGTGGTGGAACCACTGAGTTAAATCCCTGGCCCTATGAAAAATATTTTGAGACTCTGCTTTTTACTCATCAGGTTGGCAAATGTATTTTTCATCACTGGGTCAAAATACTCCACAGTCACAACTTAATGGAGGAAAGGCTTATTTTATTTTGGTTGGTTGGGACCAAGTCAGAAACAGCATAGCAGAAGGGCATAGTGAAGGAAAGCTGCTCACCTGGAGTCTCAATTAATTTTCTTATTGCTGAGACAAAATACCC
Source organism: Heterocephalus glaber (assembly GCF_053883595.1). Lineage (NCBI taxonomy): Eukaryota > Metazoa > Chordata > Mammalia > Rodentia > Bathyergidae > Heterocephalus > Heterocephalus glaber. Next base: position 12,323,155 of record NW_028258312.1, on the reverse strand, counting down.
AACACCCAAAGTTAAAGGAGGAAAGATTTATTGCAGAGGTTTCAGTTCATACTTGGTTGGCTACAGGGCAGGGTGGCATGGCAGAGGGGCATTTTAGAGTAGGCAGGCATAAAGTAGCAAGCAGGAAGTGACAAGCAACAAGCAACAACAGCCCTCTTTCTGTCTCTTACACTTTATCCAGGTTATCCACATTAGAGTGGATAGCACTCATACCCTTAATCCTAGCATCCCACCTTGAATCAATCCCAGCATCCTCTCCTTGATCCCAGCATCACACACCCTAGATCCAGCCATCTCTGAAAAGCCCCACCTATGACCACATTAGGCTTTTGGGGGGCTATCTAGTTACAAGATATAACACCCTGCGTCAGCCAGGAAGCAGATCAAGAAGCAAAGAGCTGGAGACAAGCACACATCCTTCAATGTCATCCCCTAGTGATCTGTCTCCAGACAGGCCCCACCTCTTAACACACATTCAACCATGAATTTATCAATGGGTTAATCCAATGATGAGTAGAGTGATCCATGATCCAATCACCTTCCAAAAGCCCCACTTCTAAACTCATGAGACTTTTGGAGAAACTTTCCAGTTCTAAACCATAATATTCCACCCTGGTCACCAAAAGGCTTATGTCCATCTCAGTATGTAAAATGTATTCTTCCCATCTCTAAGAGTTATGAAAGTCTTAACAGTTCCAGCATTGCTAAAATATTCAAAGTCTCCTCTGAGATTCAAGGGAAACTCTTTTCTGTGAGCCTCTATAAAAATTAAAATGAAACTTAAATGCTTTCAACATACAATGGCATAGAGTAAATATTCCCATCCCAACAGAGACAAATAGAAAGATAGAAATAAATCAGACCAAAGCAAGACTGAAACCCACTAAGGCAAATATTAAATCCTGTAGCTCCATGTCTAGCACTTGACTCAGGATATGGAGAGATGTGAGTTTCAAAGGGCTTGGGTAGCCCCTCCCCTATAGACTCTTGGTTAGAGTCCACATGGCCTGTCTCTTGGGAAGGCTCCATTCACTACCTACAGATTTTTCTCAAAAGATGCTCCATATTCCTGTCATCTCCAAATTCCTAGAGTCTGCATTGTGCTGTCAGCTTCACTCTTACAGCTTCATGCATCCTTGGCCTTCCAGGCTTTCCCTTGAAATCTAGATAAAAATCTCCATCACCCTCCAACTATTGGATTCTGCATGTATGAGAAATCAACACCATGTAGATGACACCAAAGTCCACCAAAAGTGGGGGTAGTAGGTGGGTCCCACTGGACCATGGCTGCAGTGGCCTCTGAATGCATGAATGGGTAACCTCAGGGAAACACTTCCCTGGGGGCCCTGAATGAGCAGAGAACTGTGTGGCTGTCTTCTTAAAGCAAAGCCTTTCAAAGGAGTTTACCCTTTTACACCCTAGAGCCTATCCTGATTGTAGTCTGGCCCATTCCTGAGATGCCTTCAAGCCACCTTTCCTATTTCCTGATGCAAAGTGGTTGGGTTCTTTTTAATGCTAATCTTTCCAGCAACCACATCTTCCATGGCCCCAACTTTGCAGGAGCTTCTTTTGTGGTGAAACTAAATTTCACATTTTTGGGGTCTACTCTTTACTTCTGGTTCTCACTATAAATCTGACTAAAAGCAGCCAACAATGTCCATATGAAAGCCTGAACATTGGGCTATCTTGAACTTTCTTTGTCAGGTCAATTAAATCTCACACAGTCTTAAGTCATGGACAGAATGTAGACAAATTATTTGCCAGAATTAAATGTGCATGCCATGGCCTCTAGTCCAGTCTTCAATACAATCCTCATTTCCAACTGAAACTTCATGATCCTGTCCTTTATTGTCCTTATTTTTTTTAAATCTGCATTCTGGTCTTCTGAGCTTCAAGCAGAATCACCCATCAATCTCAATTTATAAAATTAATAGGCTTTTTTTAAGCCTATATGTGCAAAGCTTTCCAATCTCCTCCTATAAACTAGTTTCAAAGGATTTCATACCACGTGGTCAGGCACAGATCCACCAATGATCCCCACTCTTAACCAATTTTCTGTATTAGTCAGTTTCTTCATCACTGAGATACAATACAGACACCCACAATTGAAAGAAGGAAAGGCTTACTTTGACTCATATTTTGAAGGATTCAGTCCATGGTCAACTGTCTCTTAGGCATAAACAGCATGGTAGAAGAGCATTGTGGAGGACAAATGTTCACCTAAAGCAGCCAGGAGTCAAAGAGAAAAAGGAGGAGCCAGGAATAAGAATATACCCTTCTAAGTCACAACTCAGTCCTCCACCCCTTCAACCAGACCCCACCTCCTAACACCACATGAACTCATCAGGGAATTAATGCACTGATGAGTATATTGCCACCATGATCCAGTCACCTTCCAAAAGTCCTACCTCTGAATACATGAGGCTTTTGGGGAACATTTCAGATCCAAACCATGACATCAAAAAGTGTGAAAGTAGGAAAGTTTGAACTCATATGTTACTGTTACAACCTCAAGTAGGAACTTTTGTAATACATAAAAAAATTTAAAATTTCTCTACTAGCAATCCAGCTTCTCAGAGGTTATCCTAACTTAACCCCTAAAGGGGCTTGGAATTCCAGAATACCTCTTTTTTTCTTAAAAATTCTAATATTTGTGAACTAAAAAAACTCAGACCATTTATAAAACTCTCTGTTTTTAACAAGAAAAGACATGTCAATTATTTACAAAATAATATATACACAAGGTTATTTCTTGCAGCATTGATGTTAATAGCAAAATATTCTCAAGCATATATAAATATTGGACTGACTAAAGAGACTATGTAGCTGTAAAAATGTGTATATATACTATAAATTATGTATTGATATATCATAATGTATGATATAGAGTTCTCTGAGATTATTTAATTTTAAAGGCATAGTGCACAACAAGGAACATAGTAACTTTCTGTGGTGAAAGAAAAGGGAAAATGATTATATACTTTTGCATTTACATAAATAAATGCAAGAAACTGAAAACAGATACATACTGAAAGAGAAAAAGAAAAAAGTTAATAACATATTGAAATGAAACTTTTCAGTGTATATCTTTTTTTTTAAGAGTAGGAAAAACTTACTGAGAGAAAGAAAGCTTCTAAGAGAGACAGAAGAGGGACCAGAAAGTGGGTTGCCCATCCAACACACTTTTCAAGGATGTTTTATACAGCAAAGCCATGTAGTGAGGTGGGTACAAAGTGGGACAAAACTATAAGACCCAATGGAAATTTGCAAGGTGGGCATGAGTTGGGGCAAAACCATGACCAACCAATAAGATTACAAGTAGAGTCACCCAGGTAATATTGATTAAATGAGGGTCAAGTGAGGGAGCAAGTCATGTAGCAAGCTTACAGGGATTTTCAGTAAGGTTGGGTCAGGGATATCTCCTGGAAAGGCTGGGTTAAGACCTTGGCCCCCCCACCCAGGTGATTGACACCTGTTTAGAATATCAGTCACTGCTATTCATCCTACATGGGTGTGGTAGTTTCTTTCCTTTTACAATTCTGGCCTTCAGTGAATGTGTCTTCACTGTCCTCCATGTTGGCTCCTTGTGGGCTGGCCCTGTCTAACTGCCTACAACATACCTAATTAACTTACTTATCTGCAGTATCCCCCTCTCTGAAGAAGTACCCCTAACTGCTGTGAGGCGGCAAAGAGCAAAGAACACTCTAGTTACTTCCAGCTGAAGAGGGTCGCAGTTGTGATCAGCACTCAGAGTTACTCCACAGAGGATCTTTCTAAAGGCCTTGATAGGCACCAGGCATTGTCATCTTGGTAGCTGTATACCTTTGAGTCTGGAGGAAGCAAAGCCAAAGAAACAGTTAAAACATGGGCCAAATTATAAGGTCAGCAGGATTGCTATGAATATAGCCAAAAAGGGTCTCCATCAGGAGGAACTAGTAATAGCCTCCCACAAAGAGGATAAAGAGAAGGTCCAGAGGACTTCAGAATCCAACACAGAAGTTGTATTGTATAGTTTAGCAGTTATGAGCTGTTTACAAGGTCAAACTGGTGGATCCCGGTAAAAGAATTCTAGAACATTTGTCATTGGTTCCATTTGTATGACTGCTTGGAATTTGGCAGCCTCTAGGCAAGAATGAACAAAACCTTTAAGAAATTAGAGCATGAAAAATCTAAACACGCTAGAATGGAAGGGCAGGTTGGGGAAAAAGTCACACTTAGATACTGAAATAGTGATTGTAACCAGCTGGCTCTTAATTCTTTCATTGATAGAGGTTATATATAAGTCTGATACTTTGTCATAAATCTCTTCAGTTTTAGCTGTAAGATGAGACAATTTGAAGAACAAATTTTGCTAAGAAATATAAAACTCTAGCTGAGCCCTTATAGATTCTACTATAGGTTTTCCTAATCCATAACCATGGTGTAGTTGGAAACTGCCAGAAAGAGTCAGCAATTGGAGCCCCTTTTTATATCTAGCTTATTACTATGGCATTATTTTATACCTCTTTTGGTTATTCTTTTCTGTCGGGTGTTTAAGACCAAGTCAAAGTGAGACTTGTGTCAATCAATATGAACCTCTTGCTATCTATCAAGGTCAGTTAAGTCTCCTCAGGCATTACTTTGGAACCATGCATTGAGGCTCTCAGTTCCTCTGTTAGTGTCAGCCATCAGGATGGGTCAAGGCCTTGCTTGACCATGTTGCTTTCAGTGAAAGCATGGGAGATTTTTCCCTATTGATGATCCTCCTTTTGCACATGGTACATTTGTCCTCTGGTGCCCAGCAATCTCCCTACTCAGTAGGTTGAGTGACTTACCAAAGATGTAGGATCCTGTAGGAAAGTTTCCTTTGTGTCCTGGATCTTTGTTGACTTTGAGGGACCAAGGCCAAAATATTGGCCGTCCTCATAGCCCAGTTACCTTTCTAGTTTGGGTCTCCAAACTTTAGTTGTTGAATACCCAGAAGAGAAGATCGGTGACATAAGTATTTCAGCAGGAGACGTGAGCTTAACTATTATAATAGTTAAGACTTCAAGCACTTTTGAAGTATAAAGCACAGTTAGAGGGCTGTTATTTCTTACCAACCATGGTTGTTTTAGTAGTTAAATCCTGCAGAATGTTAACAGACAACAGTTATATATTATACAGAAACTTAAGATCAAGAGCTACACATAGTATTTTAGCATAACAATCATGATGACATTTTCTTTGTAAAATTACATGTCTGTCTCAGTATGGATTAGTCTTTTAGTCAAACATCTCCACCTGATCACAAGACATTAAATGACATAAAGAAAACACTTGTTTATTATCCTTTAGTAGGATGCCGTCTAAAGAGAACATACATATTGGCCTATAAATGTACCTGAGGAGTTCATAATGTCTAGCCTCTAATTTTAGTGCGTGACATTGTTTCAACTGTTTGGTGACTGAACCATCCCTAAGTGTGATGACGCATACAACATGCATCACATAAGTTTTAAAGAAAGCTATTATTTGTCTGGTTTTCTCATTCTGGCTTGACATGTACCTCTTATCACAAATAGCTGGAGTACAAGAGAAAGGCAGATATCTGAGTCAAAAAAGATCATTACCATAAACAATATCCTAGAAGACTTGTACACTGGGAAGATATGAATATGTATACCATGAAATAACAATGAGTATCAGTTACATGAAACTGCTTGTCTCTTAATTTTGTTTTGTATTGAGAACATTTTTAAATAAAACCTTGTTTTCCCACAGAAAACTTAGACCATGACCAATGTATACATATCACAATGAGATGTTTAGCAATGTATTTCCCTGAGGCTATGGAAATTATTGGGGTACCCTTTGTGAACAAAGGCTGGAATAAATTTTTCCAGGCAGCTGCTCCTTTATTTATCAAAGGGAGTCCTGTCCAGTAGTTTTCCTAAGCCCAAGAGTCTTTACTTAATTATCTTAACAAATTTTTTAGATGACTTGTGAGACCCAGATCATAACAATTAACACATTATTTTAACCAATGAAAGATTCTCGAGTTATACATAGACAACAATATTTACTGTATTTGTAAAACTAGTTGACATTATTTTGATAATCTGGCAACCTGGGAGAACCATGTCTTTAGTGACATTTATCTATAGTTACAGCCAAACACCTTAAAAAATCCAAGATGAAAAAGAAAAAAGTTGAAACAAAAGAGCTGTACCTGTTGTAAAACTTGAACAGACAGACAGACACACACACACACACATAAGACAACTTGTTTATAAACCAGAGTGCACTCAGATATATTTGGCCAAGTTGAATTATAATAACACTTTTGTAATCTTTAGGTTTATAATTATAAAAAGATTAGTCAGAACTTTGTAGGTCAATTAACAGAGATCTCTTGTAATAAAAATCAAAAGGAATAAAAATCTTCTACACCTGTGAAAGCAAAGACCATTTTAAGATGGGCCCTAAGGTGATGGTTTATCTTACTGGAATACCCAGCTATACAGGCTTCTCATTGTTGCTTTGATAAACATACTTGTTTGATAACCACATGTAATTGTTCCCTCTAAAGGGACAGACTGTTAAAAATAATTTTAACTATCTCCAGTGGGGGTCCACTCAGGCCAGGTTTGCATGTAGAAGAGACTAGGTGACACTCTTTGGAGCTAAGTATGAATTTCAAACAGTGAGGGAAGAAGGTCTGTCAAGGCTCCAACCTGCTGTGCTGCAGATGTCTACCTATGACAGTTTTTCCCACTTTGAAAAGAAACAAAGGAAAAGAAGGCATCCCTGTCTATCTCTCTTGTTTTGTGCCCAATCTAAGATGCCCCTTAGACTTTCTCATCCAGTGCCAGTGGCAACTGACTAGAGATGCAAGGAAGTGGCCAGAGCCAGGTTAGCTATTCTTACCATTCTCTAATTTTACCTGAAGGCTGAAAGACATAAATCTGACCTAAAATGTTTACATTTATTTTTTGAGAGTTTTAGGATTAAACCTAGACCAGTTTTCTATATGACCCAGAGAAAAGTGAAGGTCAGATTTACTCTTGAAAAATTTCAGGGAGAGGAAACTCGCCATTCTGGAGGCTTTGTCTTGAAATCCAGCAGCCACAGAAGAGGGAAGGGCCTTGAATCAAACTGCATTATTTCTCAGGAGCAGAGCAGTGGAGAAGGGACAGAAGAGTGGCTTTAAGTATGGCGCAAGAACTAAATCTTAACCATCTCAGGTGTAGAAGGACAATTAAGATCAGGAGCTTTTCCAGAGTGGATCTGCAATCCCTAGCAAAACATGTCTCCAGAGACAAAAGCTGTGATTGACTCCAACTGCATTGCCAAGCAGAAAAATCAAACCAATAAGCAAAGAACCCAAATGACTGCTTTTTGCCTCTTGAAAGAGAATGAGTGTTCTAACTATATTGTTTAGGGCTTATCCTTTTCATGAATTACTCTGAATCTATAATATTTAATTCATGACAGAAATACCCTACAGGCTGTTGAGCAGGTTCCTGATCTTATAGGAACACTCTCAAAGCCATGTCTCACCTTTTATTAACATACAAACTGAGATGGTGTCAGGTACCCAGGCACTTAGAAGTGCTTGTTTGAGCTTCTGGAATCCAGTCTGGGAACCAGGTTTGCAGGTTAAAATATGGCTGTGCTTTGAGTTTCTCTATTAAGCTGATAGATAGGTCATGCAATTTCACTATATCTTGCTATCTAAAAATGACAAAAGCCTGTAATTTCTAGGAATCTTCTGAACTATTTTAGAGTCTTGGGTTGTGGAAAGGAAAGAATTGGTTTAATTCTTTCTTCCTCCAGTCTTTGGGTTCCCTTAGATATGATAAGGCCTAAATATTTTACCTCAAGCTTGAAAAGTTGTTCCTTACATCTAGAAACATTATTACCCTATCTGTTAGAAAATTTAGCAGAGCTCAGGTGTCTTGGCTAGAAAGCGCTACTGAGGGGCACATAACACTATATGATCTACATATTGCAAGACTGTGACTTGGGAAAAACTATCGTATTTCTTTTTATCAAATAAGGATCTAGGGATGTCATCTTTTTTTCTGATAAGTAGTTGACAATTTAAAATAACTGAAGGGCTTAGTTCTCATGTTTCTTAGGCCTTCAAGAATACCTGCCTGTTGGGGCCGGGGATTTAGCTCAGTGGTTCCAGCACCTGCCTCGAAAGCACAAGGTCCCAAGTTTGATCCCCAGTACCCCCAAAAAAATTAATTAAAAAAAAAAAAAGAATACATGCCTGTCTTCACTCCTTCATCTTTGGACCTTTTTTCCTATTTCAAATTATTAATTATTCATTTCAATCATTTTAACTCTTGTTTACACTATCAGTTTCTCACATTAGAGAAACTATTTGGTATTTACACATGTGTATCCTATTTATTTCACTTAAGAGTATGGCCTCGATATACATCCATTTAGCTATAAATGACTCTGGTTTTTTGTTATTTATGGCTTAGTAGTACCCAGTTTTTAAAAAAAAGAATACATGTTTGAACATTTCTTCTATTTTAATCTCCTATTTGATTGGCAGGCCAATGGGGGTCTTGTATAGGAACTGCTTGTGTTCTAGTAGGAACCAGATATTCCCCTGGCTGCCTGTCTTTTGAGCTTCCAAAATTAAGATAATATTTATCTCTACATGTAGTAGCAGCTTGTAACAGTACTTGACTCTCATTAGAAATCAATATTTGATTTAAGAGCAACATTACATCTTTCTAATCTAGTCCATAGGTCTAAGTAAGTCCTCTAAAGTCCTCAATGTTCATATCAGGGTCATCTGAAAACTTTCTTAGGTCTTATTTGATCTGTCTTAGGTCACTGAGAGAGAAAACACATGAACACAGGTAGTCCCATATTTGTCATTCACTTCTGGCAAGGGATGTTCTCTTTGAGGGACCTGAACAACTTAGCTAAGGATGGGTATAGCTTCATGAAGGTTTTAATTATGGCTGGCCTAGAAATTCCACCCTCAGCACCTAGTGGTCAAGGCTTAAAGTCTTGGAAACTTTGTTCTCAATTTCTAAAGGCAGAGGAGTAGCTTCAGACTTAGAGGTACTGAATGTCTTAAGGGTAAAATGTCTCTCATTTTTCTATGTTCCACATTTACATTTGAACACAAGCAACAATTACTAGTTCTTTTTTTTTTTTTTTTTTTGGTACTGGGGATCCAACTTGGGTCCTTGTGCTTCCACAGCAGGGGGCGAAACCACTGAGCCAAATGCCCAGCCCAACAATTATTTCTTAATGTAAAGAAAATCTCAACATAAGATGATTTTGACCATTTTCTCTTTCACAATATAATTCTAATTGTGAGATAGCATCATAGTACTTTCCTCTGTGTACTTGGCTTTAGGAGGTAGGCACACCTCTCGACGGTGTAGAGAAATACACTACTAAATTGGTCCTTAATACATTCCAAAGGTGGAAGAGGTTCAGACATGGGGCTCCAAAACTGAAACAAGAGAAACAAATCTGGCATCCCATAGGTCTCTGCTTGATTCCTGTGCAGCATAGGGCATCCCCAGAGTGTCCCCCAAGGTTTATTCCACTCCGGGGTAGGTAGCTACCATCTGGAGAGAGACCCAGAAAATAAAACCAGACTGGACTATCAATCCTTTACCAGCATGTGATCTTATCTCCCTCAGGTAATTCATACCCTTACTCCAGTAGGTACTCTCAAAGCACAAGTTACAATTGACTTCAGTCATAACAATCATGTTTAGAGAAGGAAGTATTGCCAGCAAACCCAGAGGTTTAAACCACTGCTTTTTAGTTCCTTGAAAGAGAGAGGAAAATAGGTTAATAGTCAAATTGGGGCACATTTCCTGCAAAAGAGATCACCTCCAGAGATGGTAAGTCAGAGATTCTGCCCTGGGCCCTAGGGCAGAGAAAGCTCTGAGAAATTTCTGTTGTCTATCCAGTCATTTAGGCAACTTTCATTAGCAGCAAGACAAGCCTACACCTTTAAGGTCCATTTTAAATTCACCAAGTATTTGAAACTGATAGGTCTTCCTAGCAGCCACAGTCCACATTAGTAAAGGCATCTTTATTGACGTCTTACATGCATGCATGAAGGAAGAGAAAGGCTGACCAAATAGTCCCACATTCTAGCTAGCAGGTAAATACACAAATGCAAGTTACTGATTGTTGGGGTTTTTTTTCTTTGTTTGGTACTGGGGATTGAACTCAGGACCTTGCTCTTGCAATGCAGGTGGCAGAACCACTGAGCTAAATCCCTGGTCTTTCAAGTTACTGATTGTTATTTTCCCTATTGTAAGACAAAACAGTTGTTGTGAGTTGCCTTAGTTTGTCTTTCTGGAAGGAGGAATGTTCTGACTACAAGGGATTCTCAAATGAACTCCCAACAAGTTGGAGAAAAGTTTAAGGGAAGTTTTTCACTCACTAACAGAGATTAAAAGTCCAAATAAAGCTCAAGCTGGTTGCTGGTTAAACATCCAAAAATCACCATATAGCACTCTATAAGTCCACAGTCAAAGTTCCAAAGTCCATAACCTATCAGAAAAGGCATTTTTCTCCCCTATACACATAAATGATGAAGACCATGCCTAGGGGGAGAAGAGGTTCAGGTAGCTTTTAATCCATCAAAGATTTGGGGTTTTTTTAAACATTTGTCTAGAGGTCTGTCTTATTAATAATAGAGAAAGCAGTCCCAACCTGTAGCTCAGCTCTTAACGGAGGCTTAAGAAAGGGCTTTGATGGCACTGCTTCAGATCACTCTGAGACAGAGGGTATCTGATGATCACTGACGGAGTTCCCCTTTCACCTCACTGAGGAGTCCAGATAGGGACAAGAGGTAGAGATTTTCTGCTGATTACCCGGACTGGCTGCTGGAGTTAGTTTCTTCTGAGGAAACTTTGGATATCTGCCAGAGAGTAGCCCTGGTCATGACCCCTCAGTTGTCACCTCAGTTTCTTCTAGTTCCACACAATCAGAGATCTGTCTCTGAAAGGAACCCAATTGCCTATCTGGTCAACATGCCACCCACCATTGGTGTCAATGGGAGTGGGGATTCAGCAGAGGGCAACTGGAGAAACCTGTCCTCTGCTTAGAGAGTGGCAGCTGCCCTAAAGGCAATTACTAGCTGGCAGAGTAACCACTGTTTGGCATTGTATAAGGGACACAAGAAACCCTGAACTGTTTTTATCTGAGATGATTTCATAAGAGACCCATTTTAAAACATTTTTAAGCAACTAAGTCCAAATGCAACACATACAAAACAAGAATAAAACATAATTTTAACAAAAGACAATGCATAAGAAAAACAAGAAATGCAAACATTTAAAACATACAACTTAAAATTAAGACATGTTTGAAACAAAACCCAAAACAAAGGCCAAAATTTATGTGAAACAAAAACCAGAATCTATGAAACAAATGTCCAGAGCCTAGGAAACAAAAGTTATAATCTATAAAGCAAAAAGACAAAAGTTAGAACCTATGGAACGAAAGCAAACTCTTACCTCTGACCAGTAGTCTCAGTGGAAGACCTCCAAAATGATATAGGGGGAAGAGATGTAATTCCAAAACCTGCTAGATGTCCGAAACATGAGTCTGTGTTCTCTAAAATCAAAGAATGAATTTAGGAACAATGGAGGTTAAAAGGAGGAAAAATTTATTGAGAGAAAGAAAGCTTCTGCCTAAGAGAGACAGAAGGGGGACTGGAAAGCAGGTTGCCCCTCAGTGTATATCTTTTTATGTCATTCTCATTTTTGACTAACAAAGTCAGCAATTTTTTTTTTTTTGTACTGGGGATTGAACTCAGGACCTTGTGCTTGTGAGGCAGACAGCAGCACCACTGAGCTAAATGACCAGCACAATACTTCCAAAACTGCTATACAGATTAAATGGAATCCTGACTGAATTTCCAACAGTATATTTCGCAGAACTAGAGAAAACAATCCAAAAATTCATTTGGAATAAGAAGAGACCTAGAATAGCAAAAGCAATTCTAGGCAATGAAGACATGGCAAGGGGTATCACAATTTCCAACTTGAAACTATACTACAAAGACACTGTGATAAAAACAGCATGGTACTGGCAAAGAAACAGACCTGAGGACCAATGGAACAGATTAGAAGATGCAGAAACAACTGTAGACATACTCAGCTACTTTATCTTTTTTTTTTTTTTTTTTTGGCACCAGGGATCGAACTTGGGTCTCAGCTACTTTATCTTTAACAAAGGAACCAACCATCCTCACTGGAGGAAAGATAGCCTCTTTAATAAATGGTGTTGGAAAAACTGGATTTCAACTTGCCAAGGATTAAAACTAGACCTATATCTATCACCGTGCACTAAACTAAAATTGAAGTGTATTAAAGATCTAAATATTAAAATAGAAACACTAAACTTGCTGGAAGACAAGTTAGGTAGAACGCTTGAAGACATTGGAATAGGAAAAGACTTTCTGAACAAATCCTCAGTAGCATGGAGCTAGCACAAAGAATCAACAATTGGGATCTCATCTTATTAAAAAGCTTCTGCACTGCAAGAGAAACCACCAACAATGCTAAGAGACAATTTACAAAGTGGAAAAATATTTTTACCAGCTGTTCCTCAGATAAAGGTCTACTATCTAGAATATATAAAGAAGTAAAAAAAAGAATCAGACCCCCAAATATAAAGACTCAGTTTAAAACTGGGCATCTGAAATGAACAGACATTTCTCAGACAAAGAAGTAAAAGCAGCAAATAAATATATGAAAAAATGTTCAACATCACAGGTCATTCCAGAGATGCAGATGAAAACAACACTGAGATTCCATCTCACCCCAGAAAGAATGGCTGCTATCATGAAATCAACCAATAACAAATGCAGGCAGGGTTGTGGGGAGAAAGGAACCCTTCTGCATTGTTGATGGGAGTGCGGACTAGTGCAACCACTCTGAAAATCAACGTGGAGATACCTCAAACAACTAGGATTAGAAGTTCCATTTGACCTAGCCATTCCTCTGCTGGGTATCTTCCCAAATGAACTAAAAGCATCATACCACAGTGATATATGTGCACCCATGTTTATACCGGCACAGTTTGTAATAGCTAAAACTTGGATACAACCCAATTGCCCATCAACTGGAGACTGGATAAAGAAGATGTGGGGTTTTTTTGTTTTTTGTTTTTTTCTAAAATGGACCACTACTCAGCCATAAAGTATGAGAAACTAGAGACACTTACAGCTAAATGGATGCACATTGAGGCCATATTTCTAAGTGAAATAAATAGTACACACATGTGTACATACTGAATAGTTTCTCTGGTGTGAAAAACTAAAAATGTAAATAAGGATCAAAATGTATAATTGATAATTTGAAATAGGAAGAAAAGGTCTAAAGGAGTAGGGGAAATGGGAGGGGTAGGAGGAAGGAAAAGGGAGAAAAGAAAAAGTATGAGAAAGGGAAAAACATGGAAACAAAGTCTATGTAAATAGAGAAGGGTGGAGGGGGGTGAAGTGAGGGCAGGGGAAGGGGAAAAAATAAGAACCAAGATGCATCATGTAAAGGTACAAGATCCTAATGATGAATGTAACTGTATTTTATACCTAAAATATACCAATAAACTTAATTAAAAAATAAAAAGTAAATAAATAAATCCCCGCCCCAAAGTCAGCTATTTTTAAAAGAACATTGAAAGAAAACTTCAACAAAATCTGTCTCAGTCCTAAACTGTCTCATGATCAAATCATCCTATGCTGTTCTCAGTCATAATACTCTCAATCATTTATTTCTAGCAGATAGCAAGTACTCTTTATAATAACATATCAGAGTGTGGGAAAGATTTTTTAAATAAAGCATACATGGCCAGTATCCTCCCCCACAACACTCTCATGTGCTTTCTTCCCTGGGAAAGGATGGGGAGGCATTACAATGGCTTCCCTAATATTTGGAAATACCATACTTTCAGTCTCATTTGCAGACAGGTCAATCATAAACTGGATGTGCCTTTGGAATGTGCCTTACATGTAAATAATATTGTTACTTTTATTACAGAAGGAAAAATTTAGCAAATGCACTCTAGAGTTTTTAAAAAGATGTTTAACCTACAAATTTTCAATTTGTTTGTAACACATTTTTACAATGTGGACAATTTCTAGGGATTTCTGCCTCTCACACAAGAAGTAAAAATCTCACCAACACATTACTCTAGCCCTTGAGAGACCTCAGCTACCCTAGTCCTTTGTCCAAGCTCTGGGTACTCCTTAGACACAAAATCCCAGATCTTTGGCAATATATTTTGCTTTTTAGTAAGGAGGACACAAAAAGTTCTATAAGCCATTTTTAATTTTCACATCCAAGTACATTCTGAAAATGAGAAAAAGTCATTTTTTCATGTAAGTGCTGAAATTTCTGCAAAATACATTTCCTTTAGAAAGTACAAAACAAATAAACAAAACACGCCTGAGTATGTCTGATGTCTTGAATTCATTCTTGGAAGGGGCCTTAATTTACAGTTACAGATTAGTTTATCTTTGTAAATCCAAAAGCTAAAAAAAATTGACCAACAAATAAGAATTTACGCACAAATGGGAAAAATTGATCTACAGTAACAATTCTTTTATACTTCATATGTAAAATTAAGACTTTGAGACTACAAATTCTACAGTTCTCACTACCTTAAACAATCCATGGCTCCCCTCCCTCTTGACTGGGCTCGGAAACAAATTGCACTTTCTGACTCCAGGTAGTCTTTATGCACAACATCAACATCTCAAGCCATGCTACTCACTGCAAAAGACAAGCAAATATATGGCCTTAAGCTATGTATCTTGCTAAGGAGAATTTTCAGAAACGTATTCTTGAATGTGTGAGGAGCCTTCCACAATGCAGAACTCCAAGAACTGCAAGTCTTTTTGTTCCATGATTTTCTGTAAAACAGAAGTATTGTTACTGTTTCACAGCCTAACTGAGCACCATAAGGCTTCATTTCATACTCCAAGGTGATAAATACTATCATGGGCATGTGGGGGGATCAAACCATTTTTAACAATGTTCTTTAAAGTGATCTGCAACTTTTGCCCTTTTTAAATTAAATATGGAAAAATCTGGGAAAAAAGCACAGTGAGAAGAAAATAGGTTTTATCTCTTTATTAACTGTAGATACTTCTCCCAGAAAGAGAGAGACACTGTTGGCAGAAAATAATGAAAACATGAGGACTTGCGCTGTGTGCTGAAAGATATGCTCCAGAGACAATAAAGGTGAAATAAAGATAAGGACCATCAAGTTGCAGCCTATTTGCTTTTGTTATTTAAAGAAAATTGTGTTTCCATTCCATCCCTATCCATCCTGTCTATGAAAAAACCATAAACCTAGAGATTTGGAAATTCCAGTTAAATAATGTAGACTTAATTACTTTGGTGCCCTTCGGGTGTCTAATGATTGCTGTAGATGATTGCACTGTCATTTTGAAATTGGAAGGTACTAAATAATTGGTCTATCATCGAATGACATGGCCTTACCAGAACTAGTATTTTTACTTTTTGTACTGGAATAAAAGAAAATGCTAAATCTAACTTAAAGTGGAAATGTGTATACATTTAGTTATTGCAAGCGCAATGTCACTTGGTGTATTTCTTTCAGTGCTACCTTGTAAGATGGCCAGATTTTCTTGCATGAAGTAGTATCTTAGTCTGTTTTTACTGAGATAATTTATAAAGAACAAAAATTTATTTATCACTGTTTTGGAGGATGGGAAATCCAAAATTAAGGCACCAACAACTGTTACAGTTATTCTTGCAGAAGGGCAAGAGAAGATGTGCTCTGTGTGCTCAGGTGGCAGTAGAGCAGAGGACAGTGAACCCCCCTGAAAGTGTTTTTTAAGCAGCATTGACCTATTCCTGAGGGCTCTGCTGTCTGACACACTGGGGACTAACTTCCCAACACATGAAGTTTGGAAGCGACACATTATAACCATAGCAAATAGAAATTCTGTCATAGTTCTGCTACTGGAAAAAGAAGGAACTTTTTGGATCATCTCTGTGCCATGTAGTCCACTGTAAACAAAACATCAAATTTTTCTTCTAAGACACATATTTTATTTCATTCTAGCCTTTATCAAGTTTTAGTGCACCCATTTATTTGACAGTGCTTTATTTTTCTTGTTTGTTGATACATTAAAAAAAACGCATCTTGTGATCATGAATTTTAGTAGGTTACTTTTCTTGTCTCAGGAGATTAAGAACCACTGACAAGTGTAGTCCTTATTTCACAGAATGGATCAGAGAAGGAATTAAACAGCATATATTTTCTTCAAGTGCCCATGTACACTAGTGGCAAAGCACATAGCAGAGGCAGCAATATCCTATGGAATCCAGGATGTCCACATTCTAGTCCTTAGGCTTTGTGACTACATTACTTAGCTGCCAAGAGGGACTCTTCAGATGTGATCAACTTCAGGATACCAAAATAGCAAGACTGTGCTAGATTACGCGTCTGGGTAAACCCAATACACCTACAAGTGACTTAGAACAGGGAATTAGGACCAGCAGAATGAGACAAAGATTTGACCATGTAAGTAAAAGTCAAAGTGACTCACTTTTCAGATGAAGGAAGGGCCCCTGAGCCATCAATGGCGGAATATTGACAAAAGCCTCCAGAAGGAACATAGTTCTGTTGACACTTTGATCCATTTCATGTTTCTGACTTCCAGGCCATAAGATAAATACATTTGGTTTATTTAGGCCACTTAGTTTGTGGCATTTTTTTTTTTTACAGCAGCGATATGGAACATCTGCTGAAAATTAAAAACAAAGAATTTTTATGATTCTTCTGGTCAGTATCAAAGTACCTGCACATGTTAATAATTCTATTTTATAAAGTAAAGCAGAGCATTAAAAGTAAAGCAGAGCATTAAAAGTAAAGTGAAATGAGAGATTAATAGAAGGGTAGGTACATGAATAGCTATGAATAAACACATAGTTAAATAATTTCCATTTATAAAATACACAAAATAAAGCAAAAATAGTAAATACTAAGAAATCAAGAATCTTGGTATATGGATGTTCATTACACATTTATTTCAACTTTTCTATTTTTAAAAACATTTTATAATAAATTTGAGAGGAGAGTAATGCATATTAAACTTAATACAGATGATGCTATTCTTGAAAAAAATCAGCTTTTCTCCAAGTGACTCTCCAAAAGTACACTTCTTTACACAGTAAATTTGGCTAAATTACAACTTTGATATTAGTCCTAACTTCTAATGACAATGAATTTTTATATACAAAATAGAAAAATTAATGAAAACTGTGAGCCTTTTTCTTCATTAAGAATACTTGTTTAAATTAAAGAATGAATTTTAAGATCACAAAGTAAGTCTCATGGAGAATTTAACAATATATATTGAAGGACATGCTGACTGACATTTTTATGGTGACAAAAGAGTTCTAAAAGCACTTTAATACTTCTTTGCCTTTGATATTCTTCCATTTCCTCCACCAGCACCCACTCTGTCAATTCCTTTCCACTCCCCCAAACAGACTTGCTCTCTGTCAGAGTTGACAAGTGAACACACAATTCTTCTTCACAGCAGGTCCTTCTTTACCAAAATGGTTCATTTTCATAGGCATCTTTTTAAAAATTCTAAATAATTAAGATGTGTTATGTGCACATACCAACTCCCCACAAGGAATGTAATCATTATGTACTGCAAACTTGTGCCAGTAAAAATAAAAATTAAAAGAAAAAAGTCAAAAATTCCTGGTGCCATCTGTATCTTCAGTGAATTAATAAAAAATGGCAAAATTCCAGGTCTTAGGATGTGCCACAAGACATCTCTGAAACTGCAAACACTGAAGCCAGATTTGCTTCCAAAATCTATTCATGTGGTCAAGTCTGCACCCTATACAGTGTACCATCAGCAGCTCGTGCTACCTGGCTAATAAGTGATATCACATAGAAACTGTAGAGTAGACTATTGCTCTCTGATTATTTTCATGTCTATTTCCAGGTTGTTCACAGTCCACAGTACTGCTTTTGAAATTTTCAGAAATTTTAGTAAATTGGAACAATAAAGTATAAAACGTTTATCCTACCTTTAAATTCAATGACTAATTTTAGTTATGGCTCTTATAGCTCAGTTAGTTAATTGTACTTAATTTTTTTTCATATTCCTGCTGGTGGTTTCATTATATCTATTATCCCTTTGAAATTGCCTATAACCTACAGTAGAGTATCTTCAGAAATTAGCCAATTAAACAAAGGCACAGATCATTAAGTAACTTAATTGTTTATTCAATGGACTTTGCAGTTTATTTTAGATTATTCTGTTTTTAAAATATCACTTAGATACATGTCCAACACGTAAATTCTTTATGCTTGATTTCAATGGGAAACCATACTCTGTTATTATCTCTTGTCATTATCATCTTTGATCACCACTAACAATAGATTCCTACTTTTAGGGTTTAAATTGAGTTCCTCAAAAAAAGTCTCCCTTATATCTTTACCTTTGTTACTAGGAAATCTCTCTCTCTCTCTCCCCCTCTCTCTAATTGCACTGGATTAGGTTTCTCAGCTGGGCTCCAAATGCTACTCAGCAATTCTTTTATTTAACTCTGATTGATTCCCTATTGCACTTGCCACAGCAACTGTTTGAAATGCATCTCAAGGCACCTAACTCACACCTGTCATCCTTACTCTCAGCAAATAATTTTGTCATACATCTAAATCACAAAGACCAAAGTCCACTGGAGCTAATTCCTATTCTGATATACAGAATGACATTCCTGCCCCATCTGTTTAAATTTCCTCAGAAATATATTCTTCTTGATTCCATGCAATCTTTTAAAATTAATTTTATTGGTACATTTTAGGTATACAATACAGTAGCTTTCATCATTGGAAATTTGCACCTTTACATAATCTCTCTTGGTTCTTATTTTTTCCCCCTTCCTCTCTGCCCTCCCTTCAACCCCTCCATCCCTCTCTATTTACAAAGACTTTGTTTCCTTTTTCCATTTTCTCATATTAATTCCATTCACTTCTTTCCTTTTCCCTATCCCTCCCACTTCCCCTTCCCCTTTGCCCCTTTTCTTCCTATTTCACATTATCTATTATACCTTTTAGTCTTTATTTATACTTTCCATTTCTCACACTAGAGAAACTATTTGGTATTTACATCCATGTAATCTTAAGGCAGGAGTATCATTCCATTCCAGGATTAATTTTTCTAGTATATGGAACAAACCCTGCTTTACTTGTGACATCACTCCACATCAACACCCTATATAGTACAGGATTCATCTTTAGTTCATGGCCCAGCACAAGCTTCCACCTCCTTGGGTTGCTAGAGTCCCTACATTCAGGAGCACACAGCTGGATATTTCCATCCTCTGGAACAGGCCAAGGCAATGAGTGCCAGAGAGAGAGAAGTGTTTCCTCTCTGTCTTCCCGGGGGTCAGCTTCAGCATATTTTTTTCTTCTCTGGACTGATGCTAGAAGTGTTCACTTTACCATGACAATTACCATGTGTTCTAGTCACATGATTTTTTCCCCTTAAATTCTGTAAATATCTTTCTTATCCTGGTTGATAGTTTTTCTTTCTATCTGTAATTATTTTCTCTGCTGCTGCTTCTTTGTTTTTTGTGTGTGGTTTTTGTTTTGTTTTGTTTTGTTTTGTTGGTATGGGGGATCAAACTCAGAACCTTGTGCTTGCGAGGTAGGCGGCAGAACCACTGAGCTAAATCCTCAGCCTGCTGCAGCTTCTTTTAAAGACCTACCCTCTCCTTAAACACATGTTCAATTTTCATTCTTCCATACAATTTTCCCAATGTCTCCTTATTCTTTAATTGCACTTATTTGTTTTTACAGTAATGTAGAAGAGTATTGGATTTTATTTTAGTTAGTTGTGTATTCGACTGCCCTTCTCACAAGGTGGAATTCTTAGATATCAAGGACACTCATTTTTTCATAAAAATAATACAAACAATTTCATATAACACTATTACAGTTTAGAATCAATGGACAACTATGTACCAGATAGTCTACTAAGCACTTTAAATGTGTGATCTTTAACAAAAGAAATAGCTCTAAGAGAAATAGTTTCTATTATTAGCCCCATTTTACAGATAGAGAATAAAGCAACAGAGAGGCTAATTTTGCAGATTCACAAACAGCCAAGGATGGAGGCAGGCTTTGCACATAGGTCTTTAACCCCAGTGCTCCCACCTCTGTCCCCTTTGTGAAACTGTCCTTGCACTTATAGGCATCCCATAAGTGTTGCTTGGCATTGAAATTGGGTTTCCCTACCATCTAAAGTAAGGTAGGTGTTAAGATATGGGTGTCTCCCAAAAGCATCGTGCATTTGGAAGGTGACTGAAACATGGGGGCACTGTACTCATCAGTAGATTCAGCTACTGATAAGTTGGTAGAGGAATGTGCTGTTAGGAGGTGAAGCCTGATCAGAAGAGGCAGGTTACCATTGTGTGAGATGGAAGGGCAAACCTCCTTCCCTAGCCCCTTCCTCCACCTTGCTTCCCAGCTGCCATGACATGAGCGGCTTTCCTCCATGACAGGCCCTTCCCTTCCACCATGCTGTTTCTGCCTTGGAGCAGAAACCAAAATCAACTTCAAACTGTAAACCAAAATCAACTTCATCTTTAAGCTGTGGGTGTCAGAATTTTGTTCCAGCAACCAGGCAGGTGACTGAGGCAGTAGATTATCTCTGCTAGCCATATTACAAAAGAAAAGATTGACTTTTTTTAAAGACACTAAAAGGTCACTATAAATCCAAGACCTCAAACAATGAAATTTACAGGAAGATGATTTCCAGAAGTTCATTTAAAACATTTGCATGAAGGTTTTGACACTTAGTTAAAGAATTTTTTTTTTAAATTAATGAGTAAAAACTTAAAGATAATACAAGTCCATTCACATTTCATTGTTATGTACACACATTTACCCCCCCCCCACACACACACAACTGAGTTATGTCAACAAGTTTCCAACTGATCAGTTTACTACTTAATATGTCAATATTTTATGTAAACTTATCAGTATATAGTAGTGCTCTGCATAGTGGCTCATTTTTCAAGAGCTATGTCTTTGAAATGAATCATCTTTTGTGGCATTCTTTTTATTTATTTTTAACTAATATATAAAAACATAAAAATTGTACATATGAGCAAAACGCCTTGTAATGTTTCCATATATGCATATATTGTGTAATTTTTACATTAAGTTCAACATATCCATCTCCTTAAACATTTACCATTGCTTTATGAATCTGTGGGATTCTTGATAAATGGTTTACCCTGCTGACCAGTAAAATGTAATGCAAATTTTCTTATTCAAAAAATAAAAGATTATGTATATATTTGATGGGAAGAATGGGAAATGGATCCAGGCAAGAACAAGTTATGAATAAAGTGCTAGATAATCTTTAAAAATAAAACTCTTAGAACTAATTGAACTTTCTACATGAAAGCATTTTTCTATTCTCAAATAGTTAGAAAAGAACATATTACCAAGGTAATAGCTACTGAGTCCATCAGGTTAAGTTGAGTTTATGAAACTAGAGTATTAAAATATACAAGAGGCAGAAAGTAAAGCATTTGATTGGATGGGCAGTTATAATTCAATCTCAAATGTTTTTGACATATCTCATTTCCCCAGTTGCTTCCATATAACTGTTTAATTTTCCTTTGAGTGCATTTTAAAACAAAACTGGGATTGTTGAAATATATATTATGTGCTGTACAAAAAAGGCTCTTTTTTTCAAATTGCTTATGGTAGACATAGATGAGAAACATTGTATTCTCTTCCACTCTGCTTTTTCTGCAGTATCTTCCTTATGCAGATACAAAAATGTAATGGCACATAGAAATCCTAAACACTGCTTTAGAATTCATGCAGTTTATACTTTATTGACTTTTTAAAATCAATTTGTTCCTCTCTTTAATATTAGTGGCTCAGCACATCAATTTAAAAGAATAGCGCCCTGATGGATGGAGAGCTTGGATCTCAGCAGGATTCTCTGTCTACCAGACGCAGAGAAATTGAGGATGAGCTCTTAGGATTGGGAGGTGGGCTAGGGAAGTGTGGGAGGCGAGGGTGAAGGATTGCCAAAGAAAATATCATGAAGGGTTCTTAAGACTGCAAGAATTTATGGGATAATTTCCATGCTTAAAAGAGACCTCTGAAGATTTTCATGCTTTCTTATTAACAGCAGGGTCTTTTGTTGAAATAAGAAAATTTCTGTGTTTGTGTGCAGCTGAACAGCAAGATAAAAATACAGCTATATTGGCATACTGTTTCTGAGATGCCAAACTAAAGTACAGGAAGGCCTGAGTGAAGGACAGGGCAAAGTGGCAAGCTTCACACATGCTACAGACCCAGCTATGCTACTGTGTATTCAGTTATGTGGGTGTACTTGTGGGCTCAAAACAAGCATCTTGTGTAAGCCGATTACATAAAATATGACAGAGGTGACCAAAATTTACTGGCCCAGTATTTAAGGAAGCAGAATTTGTATTAAAATTTTCTGAGCTAGAATTAATTTTTCAATTGCATGAAAAATGGGTGTATGGGTCTGAAACTATTCCAAAACTTCATAAGATAAAATGTCTGTTTTTTTCTGAGCAAATAGCAAATTTGAAGAACTGAAAAGGAAGGCATGGAGTGAAGATGTTGCTAACTAGTTTCATGAAATCAAAAGCTGTAAGCTAATATTAGATATTAAAATATACATATATTTCATGGGTTTTTATCATCCAGCCCTCCAACATAGCACAATGTCCTTTAAAAATGCATTTCTTGTTGAGTTTATTATCCAGATTTATATCCCTGTGGGGCTTAATCAAAGGCCTAGAAAGTTTCATAAATGCTTAAAATATAGCTTATCTCACTGCCGTGGAAAGAATGCCAAAAACGAAAAAGAAGCAGACATTGCATTTTTCATCAAATATTGAAATGGAGATTATCTGTTGAGTGCAGTTTTCTCCCAGGAGCTTATGAGAAGTGATTTGTGTGGAGCTGATGCAAACCTGAGCATTCTTTGTGTGTCTGTGCACACGAGTGTGTGCGATTGATTACACATTTTAAATAAAAATGCCGCCTTTTTGTCCCCTTTCTGAGCCTCCTGCTAAAGTAACCACAGTCTCTCCCAGAGAAAGCATAGGACATGGTGACTTGCCATGTGGAGCACAGACATGGATGACCTGTCCTTCTTCCACCTCTCCTGATGTTAATTGGTCTTCTTCTATGCCATTCATATGAAAATTTGTGATTGATTCTTCCAGAAATTTCACAAATTTTAACCATCTACCTATCAACTAGTGAACATCTGCTCCCCTACTTCCTCTTAGCCAAGAGTCTACCTCTGAATTGTCTCATGAGCTTGTCACCTTGACAACCTTCTGTACTTACATATTTCCTATCAGATTTGTATAAATTCCCAGCTGTTCGATATAGTGTGAGACATGACACTAGTTGATGTCTTATGAATTTCAGTGTCATTTTAGTTAGAATATGAAAGGGGATAAATTAAAGCAAAGTTTTGGTCTGTGAATCCCTTCATATTGTAAAAATTTACTAAAGATCTCAAAGAGCTTTTGTTTATATGACTAGCATCTAATGACATTGTCTTATTCCACTTTATGTTGCAGGAACAAAATGCGTGAGACTAGGAAATTGATAAAGAAAAGAAGTTTATTTAGGCTTATGGATCTAAAGTCTGAGAATTCCAGGATTGGGTGGCTGCCTCTTGCAGGGTCTCCTGCTGCTTCACAATATGGTAAAAGTAAGTTGGAAGAGGCGAAAAGACACCTACATGAAAAGGAAAATGGATGAAACATGGTAGCTGACTATTTATTAGGGAAAGCAATTAACCCTTTCGGGAGGATTTTGCCTTCAAGACCTAAACACTTCTCACAAGACCCACCCCCAACATTGCTGCATTGAATTTCCAGCACATGAACTTGTGGGGGTGCACACCATAATAGATATTTATTACATTAGAAAATAAAACTGAAATATTTCTAAAATACTTATTTGTTAACTCATTTAAAATATCAATTATGAACTCATTATGTGATCACACTCACAATGTGCTTGAGGGGGATGTATTTTCCACAATAAAAATATGTAAGGAGAAGAACATCATTATTTTACATTTTGGCTCATCTCTTTAGTGCCTGACTTAATAATCAGAATTATGTTTAAATTCTGGCCTCTCCCATCTGCTTCTGCAGTTAATCTCTGTGATACACATCCCATAGACTCTGGAGAACCCCATCATACTCTTGAGAATGATCATGATAAAGGCAAATAAATAGTTAAGTTTTCCTCACTGATTGTGAAGAGATTTATATGTTAGATGGCATAACCAGAGAAGTGTTTCAACATCTCTTAGGTGTTCCTTGAGAATAAAGGACCCTGAAGAAAGGACCACTAATAGTCTAGCACAATGCCCTTTAAAGGTGAATATAAAACAGAATGCTTTTGAGATAAAAATTTTTAATTGACTCACCAACAATTATTTAGATTATCTCTAATACAATATAAGTATAAATTAAAATCTAGCTGGAAATTCTATTATGTAAATGAACTACTATTAAATTAAAATTCAAACTTATCAAGAAATATAAAATTACAAGCACAGTAAAACTCAAATTCTTAGCACTGACATTGTGACAAGTGACATTGTTTTGCTGAAACAATATCAAGGCCAAGAAGCACTGAAACAATATCATTCTAACATCAATATAATACTCACTGCACCAATTGAAGTTTCTTTGGCATGTATGTACTATCATGTGTCATATGTACCGTGTGTCTTGTTTTCATACTTTCTCTGGTTCTTATTGGAACTCAGATGCACCAAATTGCATAAATCACATTCCTTAATCTAGGACACATTCTCATCATTGGTCCATTTGTGGTCCTTTTTATTTGTTTGTTAGCTGGATTTTAAAAACTTATTTACAATGTTCAAATTACTCATTTTAATTTTATGAGTTTTATTATATTATATAATGTGTATTTAACAGAAAAATAAAGTAGCAATAAAATAAAGTATTAGATTCTCAATATTTTAAGTGTTTATAATAAATATCAACATTTTCAACATCAACTTTTTTGATTTAAAAAAATCTAAAAAATAACAACAGAAATAAATCCCTTTATGAACTAAAATGAAAATTAAAATAAAATTCTACAACAAAAATAATCTTTACTTCAATTATGACAGCTAAGACAATCTTCACACATGAGAACAGTATGTTCCATACATAAGTATCACTTATAGTGGAGTGGTAGCACATGTGTTTTGTTTTCCTGTCTTTTCTTGTAGGACATACTTTACCTCTTGGTCTTGCTATTTTGTTAGGAGGTTCTTGTGGTATTTCATCTGTCTGTTCACCAGTCTGTTCAGGAATTCTTTTTTTGCGGGGGGGGGTACTGAGGATCAAACTCGGGACCTTGTGCTTGTGAGGCAGGCGGCAGAACCACTGAGCTAAATTACCAGCCCAATTCAGAAATTCTTTAGCAAAGTTCTTTTGGCCAATATACATTGTTCTTCCTCTGTTGTAATTGATCTGTTATCAATTCCAGTCCTAGTTCTCTAAGAAAATCTCTTTGTGATATTCTGTGCTTTTTACTTTCTTTGTAAACTGTGATACCATTTATGTCTGACATGCTTTGGACTGAGTAAAACACAACCACTGGCCAATGCTCTGTGTTTTGAGAGACATCATACTTGCTTCATAACTTGTCAACATCTACTCTGCCTTTTGTTTTGTTGTAAAATGTGACCTTTTCTGGCTTCATTTGTGTTGAGGATTCACTATCTTATCATGATGTTGTAACATTGACAGTACCAATACTACTTTGTTTTTCTCAGCCATATACAACACCAATATGATGTCTTTCTGAAATCCAAGGATTGTACTATACATTTCTCTACTATAAACTTGCAACATTTTTTTCAAGAATCTCCACTTTGTACTTGCAAATAGTTCCTGTACTGGTCAACTGGTGTTCTTTTATTACTGCATGAATAAAGACCTGGTGGCTGAGTTCCAGGATAAATTTCTAAATTCAAGGTGTAAAATATTTTCACATCTACCACAGCATATATTTTTATACCATATTTGGAAGGTTTCTTTGGCATATATTGCCAAAAGCTACAGCAACTATGAAATGATGTATGTTGTTCATCAGTTATCATGTACTTGGATGGTGTATAAATTGCTTCACAGTTTGAAACAGAGCTTTCAAAAAATGATCGAATAACAGCTGAATTATTAGATTTTTTTTCTTTCTGGGTGTTTCGTTATTAAAACGTATGCAATTTTGAGGAAAACAAAATCTCTTGAGTATCATTGTTGTTCTGAAAAGCTCAACGCCACATCCATCACTTCTCTACAAGTGCTTTAGATTCTAACGATTAGAATGATAAAGTCCTGCTATGAAGGCTTTTAGTTCAGATAGTGAGGTGCCATGATAAATATATTTTTGAGTATTATTATTGATTCATAAAGAATGTCTTACTTGTATTTCATTATATTAGTGTATTTCACAACACCTTGTAACATATCATCCATTACAATTTCCAACATTGAATCACAGTGTTGGCATTCTCTCCAATAGGCTTCACCTCAGGCAAGAACCCACTAACATTTTCTGACCTAGTTCTAATGATGGATTTTTCAGGTGTACATGACCATTTTGTAGCATTTTAACTAGTCAAATATTTATTTATACTACTGTTTTCTTCCTCATCTAAATCAAGGTCTTCATTCTCTACTTCTCTACCATTTTTTGCTCCATCTCACTGTCACCACTTCTTTGGCTTACGTGATTCATCAGTAGCCAAATCACCTGACAACTTACTATCAACCTCCTCCCAAAGTTGTAAAAGCGGATTTTCATATGACATTGAACTGAATTGGGTTAATTCTATAAGAAAAATCAAAAGAAAACATCTAAGGCACAGGGAAGTGGTGGCGGTTGTCTCTCGGCTGCACAGCCTCTGGGCCTAGTTTCTCCCCTGGCTGCCCTGTGAAGCCCCCAGGCCTTTACCATGAAATTCCAACACCACCCCTGGCAAGAAGGGCAGTAGGGGCATGGCTTCCTCATTGCAGAGCAACCAGAACTGCAAGGAGCACTGTGGAAGGGAGAGGGAAAGAGAGAGGGAGAGAAAGAGAAGCAAGGAGGAAGAGACAGAGAAGAAGAGGAAGAAGGAGGAAGAGGAGAAGATGGTGGAAGAGAAGAGGAGACCAGAGACGAGGCAGGGAGAGGACCACAGAAAAGATAGGAGAAGGAAGGAAAAGTATAGGAAAAAGAGCCAAGTCATAAAATGTCAATTGGAGCCTTCACTCCTTCTTTACAACTCATGGAACATTTAGTCCAAAGTACCAGCAAAAATATACAAGAATTCAATAGCAGAATCTACAAATAAGTCCCAATAGACATTTATGTAACACTCCATGCATCAATAGTAGAATACATACTCTTTTCAAGGACTTACAGAACTTATTTCAAAATAGATAATATCATAGGCATAAAACAAACCTTAACAAATTTAAAAGACTTGATATTTTACTGTATATGTTCTCTATGTTTTTGGACTGGAAGTCTCAACATAATAAGCCAATTCACCTCAAATTGATATACATGCTTAAAGCAATCTCTATCAAAATCTAAGTAGAATTTTAGTAGTCACTATCACTAGTACATAATACACAAATACATGAATAGTTATGATTTTTCCAAAATGTATATGGAAAAGCAAAGGAACTAGAATAACTAAATGAAATTTGAAAGCCCAGAATAAAGCCGGAGGAATCATTCCACTTGATTTTAAGATTTATATTGCTACAATAGTCAAGACTGTATCATAACAACAAAAAAACAGATACCTAGATTCCTAGATCATAATAGAGAATCCATAAATAGACTCACACTAATATATCCAACTTATTTTCTGACAAATATAACCTTTTCAAAAAATTGTTCCAGAGTAATTGGATATCCATAGACAAAAATTTTTTTACAATAAAAAATATAAACTTGGTCTACATTTCATAGGCTGTAAAAAATTTAACTTAAAATGTATCAAGGATTTAAATGTAAAATATAAAGGTTTAAAACTTCATGAAAAAGTGTAGGGGAAAATCTTTATGCTATAGGAAAGTTATTATTAAATGCAACACCAATTAGTAAAAGAAGAATTTGGTGACTTGGACTTCAACAAAATTAAAAGTTTTCCTCTGAGAAAGATTATGAAGAAAATGAGAAGAATGACTACAAAATGGAAGATAAATAGATGAATCTCACCTATCTGACAAATGAGGAATATCTAAAATATACAGAGACCTCTCAAAATTCAATAGTTGACAAGCAAAAAATACAATTACGGTAAACAAAATGAAGAGACATTTCAGTGAGGGCAATATGCTCAGGGCAAATAAGCATATTTCTATGGTTCAAATGCATCCTCCAATTTTCACATATGGAAAAGTTAATCCTCAAGGATAAATGTTAAGGATGTTGAGAGGTGAACCCTTTGGAAAGTGACTAGGATGTGGGGATTTGTCTTCAAGAATGTGCTAATCTCATGTTATGCCCTCTTCCACGTTGAGGAAGTGAGGTAGTGAGAGGTCCTCAGCAGAAGTCCAGCAGATGTCCTCAGCACCATGCTCTTGAACTTCCCAGCCTTCAGTACTGGAAGCCAAACAAACATCTACTGCTTTTATAAATTATCCAACCTCAAGTATTTTGTTATAGCAACAAAAGATGCACAAAAACACACACGAAAATGTGTTTCATATCTTCATCCACTGGAGAAATGTGAATTAAAAACACAATAAGATATCATTACACATCTATCAGCATAGCTAAAATAGAAAAAGTGATAATATCAAATTTTGGCAAGAGTGCCAAGAAACTGGATAACTCACCCGTTGGTGGGTGGAATGTAATGGGAAACATTTTGGCAGTTTCTTTAAAAACTAAGCATGCCACTATCATACAGTCTTGTAATTGCCCTTTTTGGTATCTTTCCCAGAGAAATAATAATACATGTTCACACAGATTTCTGTCCATAAATGTTTTTAGCAACTTTATTTTAATAGTCAAACCCTGGAAACAATGCAAGTGTCTTCAGTGAGGGAATGGTTAAACAAACTATTGTACATCCATATCATGGAATCCAAAGTAAGAAAAAGGAATAAACAATTGATACATACATCAACTTTAATGAAACCTTAGATAATTATATTGCATGTCCCAAAAGGCTATATATACACTATGTAAAATTCCATTTATATAATCTTCCTGAAAGGTAAAATTATAGAAATGTGGAAGAAATCAGTGTTGCCAAGGATCAAGAAGAGAGAAGGGTGGCATGAGGTAGGTGGTAGCTATACATGAACACATGTAGAATCTCTCTGTTGGTGGAAGCGGAAGTCTTCTTCTATAAGTGTCTTTGCAAAATGTTATTAGGACTAAAGTGAATGCTGCCAGACAACTACCTTCCAAAGGAAAGGCAGGCTTGTAAAAATGTTACAATGTCCCCTCATCTACCTTATTCACTGGGTCTGGCACTGTGGAACTTCTGGCTCTTCTCCAAAGTCCAAATGACCATGAAAGGTCAACATTGTGAATAAATTCAGGATATTGACATGGACTAAAGACATGAAAGAGGTCTTCTAGAACTGCTTCACAAAAGGCAAGAATCATTGGAAAAGTGTATTTGAATCGAGGGAGAGTATTTTGAGGGACATTAGTGGCAATGTGTTTTTTTCTGTAATAATTTTTTTTTTTAATTTAAACATAAACCGTATTTTTCTGTCACACCTTGTGTGGTAACTGTGTTGAAGTCAGTATCTGGTTTGTGAGCCGGTCCCAGCACCCGGAAGGAAGCTTCCCGCCTCCATCCCAGGCTCCTAGGTCAGAGAATCTCAGCTAGTCCCACCACCATGAAGGAAGCTCCCAGCCTCCATCCCAGGCTCCTAGGGCCAAGAAGGTGAGCCACGTGGGCGCCAGAAGCACCCACCCCCCCACGATGGAAAAGAGAAAACACATAAACAAGCCTCAAAAACAGACTTCCAGATCACCTACAGCAACCCCAAAGGGAAACGAGGTGGAACAATCTGATACTCAAACACCTGGACTATCTGAACTGGCAACAAAAGAGGATCTGGGGAAAATGAAATCAGAAATAATTACTCAGATAACAGCAAAGATTTTGCTCATGGTGCAAGACATGATTAATAAATCTAGAGAGGACACAGATTAAAAAAAAAGGAGGATCTGAGGAACATGATGGAATCCCAACATAGGAAAAAAATGGAAACCATAAAACAGATACAAACAGATTTCCAAGAGATTAAAAACTCCATCGAAAGTCTGCACAGCAGAATGAACCAATGTGAGGATAGAATTTCACTTAGAGAAGATAAGATTGCAATTAGTGACCAGGAAAAGAAAAATTGCTTTAAAATTGTAAGGGAACACTAGAAATCAATCCAGCAGCTGCTAGACGATGCAAAGAAGAATAACATAAGCCTGATTGGAGTCAATGAAGAAAGAGGAGAGAGTGCAGATGATATAAAAAAACTGTTCGCAGAAGTGATGGCAGAAAACTTCCCAAGGACGGGAAAACAACTTGACATACAGATAAGTGAGGCATATAAGACTGCAGCTAGCCTTAATCAAAAAAATCTACACATAGGCATATAATAGTTAGGATTCCAGAAATCCAACAGAAGAACAAAATTCTACACGTAGTGAGAGAAAAGAAACAAATCACATACAAAGGAAAGCCCATCAGAATCACAGCAGACTTCTCAATGCAAACCCTCAAGGCAAGAAGAGCTTGGAGTGATGTATTTCAAGCCCTAAAGGAAAACAGCCTCCAACCCAGATTGATGTACCCTGCAAAACTATCTTTCAAAATTGATGGAGAAATAAGATACTTTCATGACAAAGAGCTCCTCAGGAACTTCATGAATACCAAACCAGCACTCCAAAAAATTTTAGGCAATACCCTAGGAAAAGACAATAAGGATCACAACCCCAGGAAGCCTAGCAGAATGAATCCATTGGGCGTGACAAATTAAATGCAAAGGGGGAGAATCAAACAAAAAGAAAAAGTCATGACAAGGCTTTTAAAACTTTGAACTTCATCTCCCTAATGAGTGTATAATTCAATCTTATTATTATACTGGTTAGTATTTTTCTGATTCTAGAATTGCACACCATTCCTTGTGCTATACTGGCTATTTATCATCTTCTTATGTCTACTTTTTAGTTGGGTTGTCTATTAATGAGCTGTAAGTGTTCTTTATATATTCTGGTCATAGGTTATATGCATTGTAAATATGATCTGTGTAAGGACTACTTTTCATTTTAATGATGTCATTTAAAGTTCTAAATATTGATGGAATCTCATTTATCAATTTTTTTCTTTTATACATCAAGTCTTTTGTATCCTAGGTAGTTCTTGCCTACCCTGAATTCATAAATATTTTCCTTTATAATTTCTTCTTAAAGTTTCATACTTTTAGGCTTTCTTATTTAGGTTCATAGATCCCTTCAAGTTATTTTCATGTATGGAAAAAAAGGGTTGAGGTTAAGTTTTTATATACAGATACGAGGTGTTCTAGTGCCATTTGCTGAAAACACTATCTCTTCCTCGGCTCTTGAATCGAGTTTATATTCTATAAAATGCTAATGTTAAATAATTTTTCAAAACTCAGTGGACCATATATGTGTGGTTCTATTTCTAGATTCTCTGTTTTATTCCAATGATCTATATGTCTTTCCTTACACCAACTCTGCCTTGATTACTGTAGCTTTAGAAGAAGTCTTAAAATTAGGTACTAAACATCTTCCAACACTGTTTTTGTTTTTAGCTTTTCTAGGTCCTTTGTACTCCTACATAACTTTTAAATTTCAATATCCAGTTCTTCATCTATAGTAAGTATACACAGACCTGAATTTTTCTATATACCTTGTGTTTTCTAATCCTGCTAAATTCAAGTACAAGTTCTAGGGGCTCCTAGAGATTTCTTAGTATTTTCTCTGTAGATGATCATTTCATCTACATATAAAGATTTTGCCTCTGCCCTGCCAATCCTATCCTAGTTGTGTCATTTTATTGCCAGACTATTTTGGTGGGGACTAGGTTTCAAAGTATAACGGACAGATAAAGAGTAAGCATATGTGCCCTTGTTCCCCACCTTAAGGAGAAAGCATTGTATCTTCTCCATTCATATAAGACATTCTCGCTGGAAGTACGGAGTACATGTCTTTAATCTTTTGAGAAGGTTCTGTTCTACTTCCAGTCTCCTGATAGCTTTTACCATGAACAGCTGTAGAATTTAGTCCAATACTTTTTCTCCAACTAGTGACAGGATCATATGGCTTTTTCCTTTCCTCTGTTAAAATGATGACTTTTAGGGGTGGATCTTCCAATACTGAACCAACACTGCCATCCCTATAACAAAACCACTTTCTACATCCTGTCAGATCTGACTTCCAATAGTTTGTTTTGTTAAACAAATTTCTATCTATCTTCATACTTTTTTCTTCTATTATCTTTATCCAGTTTTAGGATTAGCACAATGTTGAGTTCCTAAAATGAGGGGAGAAGTGTTTCTTCTTTTTTCTGCTTTAAATGTTTGATATAATTTATCAGTTAAAATGTTTATGAGCCTGCTGTTGTCATATAGGTAGGTTTTCAAGCTAGGAATATACTTTCTTTAATAGGTGCTATTCAAATTTTATATTTCTTCCATAGTTAGTTTCATTAATTTGTCTTCCAAAGTACTTCTTAGAAGTTGTCAAATTTTTTTAAAAAAATATTTTTGTAGTATGCTTTCTATATCCTTTTAAATTCTGTAAAATCTGTGGTAATGTCTCCTAGATTTTAATATTGTAATTTAAAAAATGTAAAACTGATATTGTGTAACAGGAAGAAAAGGCCTAAAAGGGCAGGGTAATTGGGAGGGATAGGGGAAGGGAAAAAAGGAAAAGGAAAAGATATGAGCAGAGGAAAAAAATGGAAACAAGGTCTTTGCAAATAAGGAAGGGTGGGGGGGGTGAAGGGAGGGCAAGGGAAGGGGGAAAAAAATAAGAACCAAGAGACTCATGTAATGGTACAGGATCCCAATGATGAATGTAACTGTATTTTATACCTAAAATATACCAATAAAGTTAATGGGGGAAAAAATCTGGTTTGTGATAAGATAGTGGTTTTTGCAATATGCTGCAATCAGAAAAATTGGATAGAGAGTACATGAGTACTCTGTAGTGTTTCTTACACTTCAAGTGAATCTAAGACTATCTCAAAACAGAAAGTTTAATTTAAAAAGTATTTAAATTGGCTTTATGATAAGGTTTTGTTTACGTACTTTATATCTCCTAATATTTATCATATTAGAAATTACAATAGAAATTTTAAAAAATAATTATTTTATCTTTTAAAATAAAAATAAATCCCTTACAAGTAAACATAAATTCCATTTTGTGAAAAACTATATTCTAGAATAAAATCTTTAGTGAGAAAAAACATATTTTATTACATACTTGCAAGTTTTTTTGATGGTGACTTAATAGAAATGGATGGATTCTCTAGTCTGCTTCTACACTTGACCTCCTAAAACTTTGCTTTGATAAAAGTTTATGAAGAAAAACTGGCCTTATAAAAATATGTAATTGGAGGGGCTTCTGAGATGCCATCTCATTCCTGCTGGTCCAGAGGAAGGGACATCCTGGACACCATTCCTTCCACTGCTCCCAGCCTAGAGGAAAGGGCTTTGGGACCACCTTCCATCCTGCCACTCCCAGCCCAGAGGAAGGGCCTTCTGGGCTGTCATCCATCTCGTGGCTCCCAGCCCAAAGGAAGGGCTTTCCAGGCCACCATCCCTACTGCTGATCCCGGCGTGGGCGCCAACAGCACTGCCCCGCCCCCCAGTTGAAATGAGAAAACACATTAAAAAAAACTCTCAAAAGCAGACTTCCAGATCACCTACAACAACCACAAACAGAAATGAGATGGAACACTCTGATACTCAAAAACCTGGACCCACTGAACTGGTAACAAAAGGGAATCTGGAAAAAATGAAATCAGAAATAATTTCTCAGAGAAATTGTGCTCCTAGTGCAAGACATGATTAATAAATCTAGAGAGAAACTGAGGAACACAATGGAATCCCAACATAGGAAACAAATGGAATCCATAAAACAGATGCAAACAGATTTCCAGGAGATCAAAAACTCCATTGAAAGTCTACACAGCAGAATGAGCCAATGTGAGGACAGAATTTCAGATATAGAAGATAAGATTGCAATTAATGACCAGAAAAAGAAAAATTGTTTCAAAATTATAAGGGAACACAAGAAATCAATCCAGCAGCTGCTAGATGATGCAAAGAAGAATAACATAAGACTGATTGGAGTCAATGAAGAAACAGGAGAGAGGGCAGATGACATAAAAAACTCTTCATAGAAGTAATGGCAGAAAACTTCCCAAGCAGGGGAAAAGAACTTGACATACAGATAAGTGAGGCATATAGGACTCCAAATAGCCTTGATCAAAAAAATCTACACATAGGCAAATAATTGTTAAGATTCCAGAAACTCAACAGAAGAACAAAGTTCTACAAGCACTTAGAGGAATGAAACAAGTCACATACAAAGGAAAGCCCATCAGAATCACAGCAGACTTCTCAACACAAACCATCAAGGCAAGAAGAGCTTGGAGTGACATATTCCAAGCCCAAAAAGAAAACACCTCCAACCCAAAATGATGTACCCTGCAATACTATCTTTCAAAATTGATGGAGAAATAAGATACTTTCATGGCAAAGAGCACCTTAGGAACTTCGTGAATACCAAACCAGCACTCGAAAAAAATTTTTTTTTCTTTGGTACCGGGGATCAACCTCGAGTCCTTATGCTTGCACAGCAAGCAATGAAACCACTGAGCTAAATCCCCAGCCTCCACACTCCAAAAAATTTTACACAACATCCTAGGAACAGATATTGAGGATCACAACCCCAGGAAGCAAAGCAGACTGATCCCATCTGGCATGACAAGAAATTAAATGTAAAGGGGGAGAATCCAACAGAAAGAAAAAGGCATGGCAATGACAAGTCAATACGTATCAGTTATAACCATCAACGTTAATGGTCTCAATTCAGCAATCAAAAGAAATAGACTGACAGAATGGATCAAGAAGCAAAATCCAACAATGTGCTGCATACAAGAAACACACTTAATTCAAAAGGAAACTCATAGACTGAAAGTTAAAGGGTGGAAAACAATATTCCATGCAACAGGAACCTGAAAAAAAAAAAGCAGGAGTAGCTATCCTCTTTGCAGATCAAGTGGATTTCAAACCAAAACTGATTAAGAGAGATGAAGAAGGACACTACATCCTTGTAAAGGGAACAATCCAAGAGGAAGAGATGACAATCATAAATATCTAGGCACCAAACACTAGTATGCCCAACTATATAAAACAAATACTAACAGACATGAAAAGTCATTTATGCACTAATACAATTGTAGTGGGGGACTTCAACACTCCACTGTCACAAATAGATAGATCAACTAGACAAATATTAAGTAATGAAATAATAGAACTCAATCGAACTCTTGAACAAATGAACTTAACAAATGTTTAGAGTCCTCCACTCCACAAAATCAGATTACACATTCTTCTCAGCTGCACATGGGTCATTCTCCAAAATAGACCACATACTCTCACATAGAATGTGTTTAAGTAAGTGCAAAGGAATTGAAGTTATCCCCTGTATATTATCAGACCATAGTGTGATGAAATTGGAGATCCATAGCAAAAAAAACTGGAAAAATTTCATAAGCACGTGGAAATTGAACAACACACTTCTGAATAACCAATGGGTAACAGAGGAAATGAAATAAGAAATCAGACAGTGCCTTCAATTAAATGACAATGACAACACAACATATCGGAATCTATGGGACACAATGAAAGCAGTCTTACGAGGGAAATTCATAGCAATGAATACGCATATTAGGAAAACAGAATGAGTCCAATTAAACAACCTGATGCTGAACCTCAAGCTTCTAGAAAAAGAAGAGCAGGACAACCCCAAAGCTCATACAAGGGAGGAAATTATGAAGATCAGAGGAGAAATCAATGGAATGGAGACTAAGAGAATGATACAAAAAATCAATGAAGCCAAAAGTTGGTTCTTCAAAAGAATCAACAAAATTGAGAAACCTTTAGCCAACCTTGTCAGAAAAAGGAAAGAAAAGGCCCAAATCCATGCAATTAGGAATGAAAAGGGTGAAATGACAACAGACCCAGCAGAAATCCAGATGATCATCGATAACTACTTCCAGAACCTATACGCCAATAAGATGGACAACACAGAAGAAATGGACAGATTCCTAGATACATATGAATTACCAAAGTTGAACGAAGAAGACCTAAAAATTCTGAACAACCCAATATCAACCAATGAAATTGAAAACATAATTGAAAACTTATCAACTAAGAAAAGCCCGGGCCCTGATGCCTTCACTGCTGAATTCTACAAGACATTTAGAGAGGAACTGCTGCCACTACTGTTTAAACTCTTCAATGAAATTGAAAGGAAAGCAATACTCCCAAATTCATTCCTGGAAGCAAGAATCACCTTGATCCCCAAAGCAGAGAAAGACTCAACTGAAAAAGACAACTATAGGCCAATCTCCCTAATGAACATAGATGCAAAAATCCTTAATGAGATACTGGCAAATAGAATACAGAAGATCATCAAGAAGATCATACACCCTGATCAAGTGGGATTCATCCCAGGGATGCGGGGATGGTTCAATATAGGAAAATCAATCAATGTAATACACTATATCAATAGAGCCCAGGACAAAACCCATATGATTATCTCCATAGATGCAGAAAAAGCATTTGACAAATTCCAACATGCATTTATGATAACAACCCTACAAAACATTGGAATAGATGGTCTCTACCTCAAACTGATAGAAGCCATCTACGAAAAACCAACAGCCAATATCATACTAAATGGTCAAAAACTGAAATGCTTCACACTCAAATCAGGAACAAGACAAGGATGTCCACTATTAGCACTCTTGTTCAATATACCTTTGGAAACATTAGCCACGGCAATTAGACCAGAGAAAGAAATAAAAGAAATAAAGATAGGAAATGAAGAAGTCAAATTGTCATTCTTTGCAGATGACGTGATACTCTATATAGAAGACCCCAAGAACTCCACCAAAAGTCTTCTAGACTTAATAACTAAATTCAGTCAAGGAGCTGGTTACAAGGTCAACACACAAAAATCAATAGCTTTCCTCTACACCAATGACAGACTCACTGAGAGAGAAATAAAGCAAATAATTCCTTTCACAATAGCATCCAAAAAACTGAAATACCTAGGAATCATCCTAACGAAAGAAATCAAAGTCCTCCTCTCTGAAAACTATGGCACTCTGAAAAGAGAGATTGAAGATGATATCAGAAAATGGACAGACATCTCCTGCTCCTGGGTAGGAAGGATGAATATAGTGAAAATGGCCATACTTCTAAAACTGCTATATAGATTTAATGCAATTCCAATTGAGATCCCAGCAGCATACTTCATAGACCTTGAGAAAACAATCCAAAAATTCATTTGGAACAAGAAGAGACCCAGAATAGCAAAAGAAATTCTAGGTAACAGAGACATGGCAGGGGGTATCACAATCCTCAACCTGCAACTGTACTACAAAGCTACTGTGATAAAAACAGCATGGTACTGGCAAAGAAACAGACCTGAGGACCAGTGGAACAGATTAGAAGATGCAGAAACAATGCCAGACACACTCAGCCATCTCATCTTCAACAAAGGAGCCAAACACCCTCACTGGAGGAAAGATAGCTTCTTTAATAAATGGTGCTGGAAAAATTGGGTTTCAACTTGCCAAAGATTAAAACTAGATCTATATCTCTCACCATGCATTAAACTAAAATTGAAATGGATTAAAGATCTAAATATTAAAATAGAAACTCTGAACCAGTTGGAACAGACATTAGGTAGAACTCTTGAAGACATCGGTGTAGGAAAAGATTTTATGAACAAAACCTCAGTTGCCTGTGAACTAGCACAAACAATCAACAAGTGGGATCTCTTCTTCTTAAAAGGCTTCTGCACAGCAAGAGAAACCACCAGCAGTGTAAAGAGACAACCCACAATGTGGGAAAAAATCTTCACCTGCTTTTCCTAGACAAAGGTCTACTATCTCGAATCTATAAAGAACTTTTTAAGATCAGACCTCCCAAATTTAAAGACCCAATCCAAAAATGGGCATCTGAAATGAACAGACATTTTTCAGACAAACAAGTAGAAATAGCAAATAAATACATGAAAAAATGTTCAACATCACTGGTCATTCGAGAGATGTAAATGAAAACAATGCTGAGATTCCACTTCACTCCAGAAAGAATGGCTGCTATCATGAAATCAACCAATAACAAATGCTGGCAGGGCTGTGGGGAAAGAGGAACCCTGCTCCACTGCTGGTGGGAGTGTAGACTGGTGCAAGCACTGTGGAAATCAGTATGGAGATACCTCCAAGAACTAGGACTGGACGTCCCATTTGACCCCACTATTCCACTGCTGGGGATCTTCCCCAAAGAATTATAAGAATCATACCACAGTGATATATGTGTGCCCATGTTCATAGCAGCACAGTTTGTAATAGCTAAACTTGGAAAAAGCCCAAATGCTCATCAATTGGAGACTGGATAAAGAAAATGTGGTTTTTTAATAAAATGGAGTACTACTCAGCCATAAAAAATGAGACATTAGAGACATTTATAGCTAAGTGGAGGCACATTGAGGTGATACTCTTAAGTGAAATAAATAGGACACACATGAATAAATTCCGAATAGTTTCTCTGGTGTGAGAAACTGAAAGTGTAAATAAGGACTAAATGTATAATAGGTAATGTGAAATAGGAAGAAAAGGGGCAAAGGGGAAGGAAGTGGGAGGGCTAGGGGAAAGGATAAAAGGGAATGGGATTAATATGAGAAAATGGAAAAATAGGAACAAAATCTTTGTAAATAGGGAGGAATGGAGGGGTTGAAGGGAGGACAGGGCAAGGGTGAAAAATAAGAATTAAGAGAGATTAAGTAAAGGTGCAAATTTCCAATGATGAATGTCATTATATTGTATACCTAAAATGTACCAATGATTAGAATGAATATTTGATAATGCAAAATAGGAAGAAAAGGTCCAAAGGGGTAGGGGTAGTGGGAGGGGCAGGGGAAAGGAAAGAAGGGAAAGGAAAAATGCTGAGAAATGGAAAAAATGGAAATAAAGTCTTTGTAAATAGGGAAGGGTGGAGGGGGTGAAGAGAGGGCTAGGAATGCGGAAAAAATAAGTACCAAGATGCATCATGTAAAGGTACAAGTTCCCAATGAGAAATGTAATTGTGTTGCATACCTAAAATGTACCAATAAAAGAATTTAACAACAACAAAAAACATATTGGTAAACTAATAGACAACATAATCATTTGCAATAAAGCATAGAAGTGTGCAGTGAATTATTACAACCTCCCCCCCAAAATATGTAATTGGAAAAGACCAGAATATTTTAATAGTATTTTCAGTTATTTGTTACTATCCTTTCTTCATACTATAGCTAAACTCAACAAATGGTAACTTCTTAAACGTTGATGGCATTGTGAGAACAGAAATACAATCAATGACAATTTTACATTAAACTTACATTACATTTACATTAAACCTATTTTACATTAAACCAGTTGGTACATCTTGCTTTACATCTTTTGCTCAAGAATGACTAAAGAATGACTTTGTAACTACAAGAGTTATCATTTGAACAATGCTGGTTCACAGTTATAACCCAAATATTAACACATTTTACTATAACATCATGGACTGTATTTGTTAACATCATTGCTGACTTTTACAAAAGGACTGGCAAGCACAAGTTTTCCAATATTCTAATTTTTAAGTTTTATAGTTTTCATTGGCAACAGATACATTTATTTTCCTTGAAATCACAGGCCAGGTTTCTTCTCTAGAAATATTTGATAAATATACAGATCTAAATAGCTGTCCTTTCTCTTCTAGTAATTATTTTCAAGTAAAAATGGCACTGCGTGGAAAAAATGACTATTTCAGGAAATTTAAATGATTGCATCCATTTCCTCACGACAATTGTTCTACTTCAGTGTGCAGAAGTGCTTCATAAGTACTTTGCTTTTTTCTCACAGAGCATGAGAAAATGTGTATCCAAAATTATCAAATATAATAAGTTTACCTTTATTGCTACATATATGGCATTCCTAAGGAAAATGACATTATTTTAATGAGAGTGTATGTCTAGTTATAGCAACAGTGGCTTTACCCATCATTTATTTTGCATCATAATTAAGATGGTGAATAACAGAAAGGGTAAGTAAGGTCTTAATATTATTATTAAAGTAGTTTGAGTTCATTGAACCCCTCAATGTGTTTCCTGCGGTCCACATTTTAATAGCCACTGATCTGTTAGAGCTAACTTTTTGCTTCTTTAGTTCAGCTGGTGTTTCCTAGCTCCTAGAATAGTAACTGGCACATGGTAGGTTTATTGAATAAAAAATAAATGGATGAATGAACTAGCCCTGTGGACACTTGATGGAAATTTCTTTACCACTCCAGAAGTACACAGCAACAAATAATTAGTCCATGAATTAAATTCACCTTAATTTCAAACCCTAGGGAGAAAAAGAATAAATAGCTCTAATTTATGTTCTAGCACATAAAGTCAGACTCAAATAAGGGAATAAACTAGACATAAAATAGGAATATTCATAAGGCATCTTAGAGGCCATGAATTCTTTCTAATCTCAAATTTCTATGTAAGTCCAAATGGAGACAGTAGTAACTCTTTTGCTAAGATGAATCAATGATAAACTCTGATTATTTTAAAAGAATCTTGTAAGCCACATTATCCTGGGAGAAAGAAAAGAAAGTGCCTATAACAGTACCCCATTCACATTATTACCCAAAGGTTGAATATAGTTTTTATGATGATCTTTGTTTTTCTTATAATGTAGTACAATTAGATAATGCTCTATGCATTAGGCTTAAGTCTTTAGTAAATTTTAGGTATATTTTTATTATAAAATATATTTTGTTATATAATATATTATATAATATTTTATTATAAAATATATTATAAAACTTTAGGTATATTTTTATTATAAAATATACCTCCACCCAAAACAGAGGGAAAAGAGTTGGTTATACCATGTAAGTATTAAAATGAAAAGCAAGATTCAAAATCTCACAACATGTATACCATTCACAAGCAGCAGTGGAAAGTCAAAAGAGCTTGGGGTGAAAGGCAACAAAATGAGGATCAGCATTGTAGTTCTGCTCTTTCCCAACTCTGTTAAGGCCCAGAATGAGTTTCTGCTTAATCTAACCCCGAGTTCCCTCATGCACAAAAGACAGAATAAAATCAATTCCACCTTGTCAGGCGTGGTGGCACACAACTGTCATCCCAGCACTCAGAAGGCTGAGGCAGGAGGATGGCGAAGAGTTTGAGGCCACCCTGGGCTACGTAGTGAGTTAAAGGCCAGCCTGCACTACAAAGCCAGACCGTCTCTCCAAAAAAATTTCTTTTTTAACTTCAAAGAATTTCTCTGAGTTTTGCAGAGGTATGTAAAAGCAGTTTGCACTTTGTAAGAAAAATAAAGTGATAGGTGTATTTAGTTTTCAATTCAAATTAAGTTGTTATATCTAAGTCTTCTTAAGGCAAATCAGCACTGAAGAAATGGTTTTAATTATGAATTTTGAGACTGAAGAATAATTCCTTTTGCTTTTGAGAGCAAAGATTATTGGCTAGTATATGTAAGACCCTGGGTTTGATCCCAAGCACCACAAAATAGAAAAAAGAGCGCCGAGAATGGAGGCAATCATGTCCTGTGTATCTCCAAATTAATGAGCTCTGAATTATGCTCCCAACAAAGCTCCCAACAAAAACAGTAAAAAAGAATTGTAAGATTCAGGATAACAGATGAAAAAATAATTATTTGCAATTTAAAAACCACTAGAAAAATCTTATTGGGTATTTAATGACCACATTAAAGTAATATATTTTGTCCTCCCTTTAAGCATTTTTTGCATGTAAAGTATGCATATCTCTCATGTAGTCGATTATCTCCCACAGCATGAGGCCATTTCCAACACGTGCGTGAGAGTAATAACATAAAATACTGTTTAAGGTAATGGGTGCACTAGAATATTCTACTCCATCGATATACCTTTAAAGTCTCAGTGTAAAAAAGGCTCTTTATGATTATGAACTAGCAATAGTGTA
The DNA here is from genome assembly GCF_053883595.1 of Heterocephalus glaber. NCBI lineage: Eukaryota > Metazoa > Chordata > Mammalia > Rodentia > Bathyergidae > Heterocephalus > Heterocephalus glaber. The sequence goes on along the minus strand of NW_028258312.1, from coordinate 12,280,798 downwards.
TGAATGCTCTGCTATAAAGTACTGATCCAATTACTTAGGATGTTAAATGCATTGGGAAATGGCTTGATTTTTATTTTGCCTTTCTCACAAATGCAGAGAGGAAAAAGCTATAGGATCATTTCTTGTCTTAGTCTGGGCACCCCTGTGGAGAAGATCCAAGCATGAAGTTTCCTTTGAAGTGAATGAAATCTCCACACTCAGATCAGCTCAGCTCGGAGGGTATATAGAGGAGAGCAAGAAACTGACTGCATGAAAACAGATATTAGCATTTAAATGAGGCTAGGCTTGAAAGAAAATTTATGCATCAAAAAACACTAAGATTTGAAAACTTAGATACAATTTTTCAGTAATCCTAGGCCAAAGCACATTGCATTAAAAACAGGTCTTTCTTAGGTCTAACACTAAGAAAACAATATAGTCAAAGAGCTAAAGAGGAAGTCAAAAATAGGTGACCTGTATCATACAGAGCTATCACAAATATCAGATATTCCTACAGTGGGTACACAGAGAGCTCTAGCAACATCTATGCATTGTATATGCCCCGAATCCATATTTTTAATTTGTTTTTAATATGAGATGGGTTGGGAAAAACAAAACAAAATAAAAACCATCATAAAACAACCATCATTCCAGTTAAGAACTCAAGTATAAATCTTGCTGATGTGGATAAATTCAGCATGGGAAATACAATCTTCTTTGAATGCAAAATGTACCTGCCATGTATAAAACCAAAATAGAAACCAAAATCAGAGTTATTTCAGCAGTATTCATCATCTGTCAATCAAGAGCTAGTCTATAAATAACACCACTGTTCAAGTTACTGTGCTAGACTGAGTTTAAATCATGTCTCTTGATTTACATATAAAAAGTTGTCTAATTATGTAAGGCAATATGTAATAAGCACAAAAAAATTCTATGAGAGAAGAGGATCATGGGAAGCTAAGATAGTCTAGAAAGGTTTCCCAAGTAGTTCTTAAAGGATGGAAAGCTGTTGCCCAAGCATGATAAGGTGATGAAGTCTCCCATGTACAGGAACATACAGGAACAAACATGCAGGGACAATTTGTAGAGGAGCTAAATTGGACTAGAACAAAAAGTCCTGTCTGTCCCTGGTGAGAAATAAAGGAAGAGAGGAAGGTAGAAATCAGATTGTGGCGGGCTCGCTGTGAGGGATCCCTCAGGAAAAGTTATAGAATCTCACTCCACAGGGAGCAGTGGTGGTGGACAGGCCCAAGCCACCAGATTTCCCTTCAATCCATCTTCAAGCACTCATGACAAATTTTTGTCCAGTCTCTGTGTGCCTGAAGAAAGCCAAATATTTGATGGGGATATAGTTGTGAAAGCAAGCCCCTTTCTTAAGGTTCTCATCTTTTCTCCTTGCATACATCATAAATTCGTATAATGTGGACTCCTAAACTGTGTTTCAGTGGGTGACTGAAAAATATACTCAGTGCTGGGAGACTTCAGGAAATATACATCAAATATCTGGGAAGGTATCACAAGGAAAGGAGGATATGAATGGGACTTTGAAGAAAGATTAGTGTTTAGATTCAGGGAGAAAAGGGGTGGACTGCAGGCAAGGGGGCTTTAGGAGCAAGATCTCAAAAGAATATGTAGGAAGAGAGAGAAAAACTGTAAAGACCAGTCTAAAGTTTCAAAAAGGTTTTGATAAGCAGTGAATCTGAAGACCTTTTACCAATGCCAAAAGTTTGGATTTGCTGTTCTACATAGCAAGTTTCAATAGTAGGTTTTTGAGTAAAATTGGAGTTTAGGTTGGGAGGAAAACATATTCTGATAGTAGCATATTAGGAAAACCAGAGGCTATGAAATGGTAGTGGACAGGTTAGATTGATTTGAAGGAAAATAAAGACAGAAATACCAAGTAACAGTCTTAAATTAGAAAAGCAAGAAGGATGAAATCAGTGAAACCACTTTGAAAAACCTTGACATTACCTGGTAAAGCTGCACCGTCATAGTTCATGGTCCAACAATTTTGTTTCTTGACACGGCCTCTAAAAATCTCTTCACAAATGCATTAGGAAACATGTCTATGAATGTTTGCTGCAGAATTATTTATATCAGTAAAAACCTGGAAACTACCCAATTCTTTATTGAGAGGAATATATTGTACATCACACAAAGGAATGAAAATGAGTAAAGGACAGCTATGTCAGTATGTGAGAATCATGGAATCATCCTCTTATCTTAGAGTAATGGCCCATTCCTGTAATCCCTGCTACTTGGGAGGCTGAAGCAGGAGGATCACAAGTTCAAGGCTAGCCCAGGACTTTGAGAGGACCTGTCTCAAAATAAAATAAGGTCTAGGACTAGTAGCTCAGAGATAGATTGCTTATTTAGCATGCATCAGACTCTAGTTTCCATCCCCAGTACTAATAAAATGAAACAAAACAAAATAAAATAAAATAAAAACAATTGTTGACTGGAAAAAAACAGTTCACAAGAGAATTTTATATTTTTTCTTGTTAATTATGTGTGCTTGTACATATATGTCTTCTCGTGAACTATTTTTATAACATGATTGTTTCATTCTTTTGAATTTCAAGAGAATATAAAGCAAATGCATTTTGTTTAGGAATACATTCAAATGTAGAAAACCTATAAGGTATGGTAAAGGAGTGGTAACAAAGTACAAGATATTATTTATTTCTGGGGAAAGGAGTGTACCACTGAGATGTGACTCATCTGGCCTTTCAGAGATTCTTCAATATTTTATTTCTTAAACTGTCTTTGTTCATGTAATTTTACTTTGCTATTATTTAACTGTAGAGTATAATTATATGTCCTTCGGTTTTAATATATTTCACAAATTAAAATGTTCAAAATAAATAATAAGGAGTTGACCTAGAATGATGATTGTGAACATACAAGGGGATATATCAGTGGTGAGAGGCACAGTCCAGGTATTTTGGTAAGAATATGACAAGAATTGATTTTGTACTAGCAGTACTAGTGCACGGGGGAAAAATCCAAATCAACAATGCTCTAGTACTGTTACTGGAATTTGGAAAGAAGAAAATAATAATTCTTCAAGGATTTGGCTAAACTTTTTGACAAAGGATGGCCTGGGATAGAAGAGAGAGGCCTGACCTATTTAGGGCCTGACAGCATATCTCCACATACTCAGAAGTAAAATGCAGTAAGCCGCTCCAAACGGGCACTTCCACATGGTGACTCCATTTCACTTCTCTGTCTCACAATTCCATCCATCCCTATTGTTGATTCTCTGACTGCAGAATTGCACTTCCAGTTCTCTAAAGATTTTAGAGAAAATGAAGACTTACAATGACTCTCCTTTTCTCTGCCCTACTTTTTACCTTCCTTTCAAATTCAGTTATTGACTGAGTACAAACTAAATATTAATCCTGTAGGAGACGCAGAAGCCGAAGGTGAAGAGGCACAGGTCTTAACTCTCATACTAGATTGACTGCATAATGTGCTTTTTATTGCTGCCTTCACAAATTTCTGCATGCCTAGTGTCTTAGAACACATTTTAAAAATAATCTTACACTCTTGTAGGTTTGAAGTCAAAATGCATCACACCGGGCCAAAACAAAACTATGGGTAGGGCTGTGTTCTTTTCTGGAGGCTCGAAGAAGCCTTTGTATCCTTGCCCCTTCAGTTGTAGGCAGACTTCAATTTCTCAGGATTGTAAGACTGAGGATCCTGTTTCCTTGGCCTGAGTTTTTCTCAGTTATCAAACCTACCTGCAACAGCAGCCCAGTCCTTCTCAGGTCTTCCCTCTCCTACCTGTTCTTCCATTGTTGAATCTTTCTGACCAATTCTTCTGTCTTCCTCTCTCATTTTGAAGGACCCATGTGACTAAACTAAGCCTTCCCTGATAATCCACAATAACCCTCCTATTCACACAAGGCAACATCTTTGTAGATTACATTGATTACGGTGTGGACATTTTTGGTCTATTATTCTGTCTTCCATCACACCGTGGATGTTTTTTTAAATTGCAGAACAGAAAACAAAACCACATTCTTACCAAAGTGCAGCTGTGGAGCAGTGATGAATGGAACAGCCAAGCAAGAAAGATGAGATATACCAATTGACTCAGCATACTTTTCCAATTTTTTTTTCTAGGAAGACAGATTCATTGGGGAGGGGGCATGGCATAGTAAGCATTCAACAATGCAAAAGAAATAGCTTGATAAATAGGAAATTTCCTCTAATGCAAATGTCCCCAATAATCCTACCCTTGGGTGCCTTTCCTTTAATAGTGAAACAGGTATCCCTATCCCTAGTTAGATGATATGGGAAGACCTCTTTTTACCAGGTTCTCCTTTCCAGACAATCCAAAGATCATGCCATCAGGCCACGTTTCCCAAATCAGCCCTGAGACCCCTGCTTGCCCATCCCTCTGCACTACTACCCCAGGGGCCTCAGGAGGTCACTTATCACCATCATTTCCCCACTGTCCCTGGTGTTGCAGATGGCTTTCAAAGCTCTTCCCCAAGCACTGGCCCACATCTTTCTCTTCATTCATGGAAGCTCAGCAAACCAGGATATGCAAATGAGAAAATGGATACAGTGCTGACAGATAGTCTTAAGCCTGGATATTCCTTTCTTCCATATGAAGCGTCTTCTACCCATACCCCTGCACAACAGTTCCCATCCTGACCACCTCTCCTTTACACTGCAGTGCAGGGACCAGCTTATCTGCCCCTGGGAAGAGTGTGCTGGAACCAATTCCTCCATACCTGAAGCAGGTGTGTGGATACCCAGTCCCTCTGGAGGACATCCAGGCCTTTATCTCTGATCTTCCAGTAGTGCCTCCCCACAGCACCACACCCTTCCACAAGGAGCAACAACATCATGCCTGGTTGTTCAAGAAAATGCTGGAATTTAAAATGTTTCAAAAACACAGGATTTGGCTTGAATCTCGCAGCATTAACTTGGAGTTATTTTTTTCTCATGTGATTATTTTTTTCTCATTTTTCTCATGTGATAATTTCAAGTTGAAGGAAATTTGCAGTCCTCTGGGCCCATCCTCTGTGTAATGGGGAAGCTGTGACCACGGGAGAAGGGATGCAGATGTCACAGAGCTGTTTAGCAGTAAATGCAAAATATGTGAAGGAGTTATTCTGACTTCTTATGTGCTGCCTCGAAAAGTTTTTTTCTACTTGTGATAAAATCAAAATATTTCGGCATTCTTATGTGGTTTTCTTTCATTGCTAAATAGGCCTGGAAAATCCATGGCATGCTTTGTACATCTTTTCTTGTTGAAACCAACTCTGTAATGCCATCCTGCTTAAAACCTACAAGAGAGACACAAATTACAGCTGGAAAAAGAAAAAGGAATACAAGTATGTTTAAATTTGTGAAGCAAATATGCCTTATTTTCAGTTCTCATATTGTTTGGAACAGAAAAGTTGGACAAAGGAGGCAGATTTTGCTTGTTAAAATTAATATTGGTCTTCTCTCCAACAATAAATGTACATGATTATTTTGAAAAATCTAGAGGTGTGCAGTGTACTTTTTATTTGACAAAATTGAGATCATACACCCAAATATTTCAAAGTGTCTGTCAGTCCTTGAAATTTGATTTATGTGTCCTAAAAACTTTTTGTATGTTTTTCACTAGAAAGATATGTGCTCTCATTTTTGCTAGGAATGAAATTAGCTCATTTGGTGGGGAATTGAATCTTTTTTCCTCTGTCTGGCCCCCTGTCTCTCCCTTCCTCCTTCCCTTTCCTTTCTTGTAGTACTGGAGATCAAACCCAGAAGGTTGAGCATGGTACAAAGCACTCTACCACTCAGCTACATTTGCAGGGTCAGAATACATTTATTATTGGAAGGGATCAAAGATTATGGAGCTGTGTCACTCACTGATTTCCAGAAACTTCTAGTGATTCAGTGGCTATTTTAGCCCCTACCATTGGCATCGCAGTTTCTTAAACTGCTAGCCATCTCTCCAGGTTCACCTTGTGATGTCCACTGCCCAAACACAATGGGCCCACTCAACTTCTTCAGTACAGTAGTCTACCTTTGTCTGTGGTTTTGCTTCACACAGTTTCAGTTACCCACTGTCAACCTAGTTCTAACATATTAAATGAAAAATTCCAGAAATGAACATTACACAAATTGTAAATAAGTTTTATTAAAGTATAAATATTCTATTCATTAGTTATTATAGTTGTTTTCTCACTAATTTGTAAGTTAGACTTTATGGTAGTTATACATGTGTATAGAAAGACACTCTAGGCTTTGGTATGACAGGCAGTTTTAGGTTCACTGGGTGATTGTGGGGAGTATATCCCCCTGTAGATAAAGAGAATCTACTTTGCACACAGTTTCTTTCAGCTGGTATTCTCCCTGTATTTCCTGATTCTGCTTCATTTCATCATCTCATCGTTCATAAATTGTGTATGGGGAAAGTTTTTTTACTGTTTATATTATGATATTGTATATAAACTATCATGTATTTTCTTTGGGATTCGATGATGATGATGATGATGATGATGATGATGATGATGATTTTGTGGTACCGGGGATCGAACTTGGGTCCTTGAGCTTGCACAGCAGGCAGCGAAACCACTGAGCGAAATCCCCAGCCCTAGGATTCGATTATTTTGATTTCACAGGCATATAGCATATCAAATTGCCAGCAGCATTTTAATATTTCTTTGTCAGAATCAAATATTTGGTTCTTCATTGGCGCTGAATCTACATACAATTGATGACGCTGGTTGTACTTGTATTTATTTTGTTTCTAAACCTTGGACTTTATAGGGAGATTTAATTATAAGCATGTATGGGGTTCTCTCTTCACTGCTAAATTGGATAATGGCTTAGTAGCTCAAGGGAATTTCTTGTGGGAATTTAAGACATAGAAGAGTCAATTTCCCCCAAGTCTGTTTTCCTTCAGTGATCTATGGTGATTCTGACCAGAAAACCACCAATATGAGGATAGGTCATGTAGTTTCATCCTGTGTCATTGCTTTCATAGCCAGACAGCGATACCCAACATAAGCAGAGAGAACTAAACTTGGTATGGAAAAGTTACCAATCAAAAATAACAACTTTCTTGATTTAAAAAAAAAGATTAAAATTGTATTGTACCTAACAGGCAAAAAAGGTTCCTATTAAATAGTGTATTTTTGGGCCGGGGATTTAGCTCAGTCCTTCTGCTGCCTGCCTCACAAGTGGAAGGACCTGAGTTCGATACAAAAAAAAAACAAGAGTATTTCAAAGGAAGCCTTATTTTTACTTGCTAACTGTTCATATTCTACGAATATTTACCTTTATGACACATAAAAACTACCTGGGGAATTAAATATCTGTCCTCAGCTCCCCCACCCCTCACCCCGGAAATTCTTGCATATTCGGTATGAAGAGCAGCTGAGGCATCAGGATTTTTAAAGCTCCCCAGGTGATTCTAACGTGTGGATGAGACTGAGAAGCACTATGTCTAGTTTCCAGCACTGAGATGTATTTTTCTCCTCTCAGTAATGGCATTGTGTGAAATTAGAGGGACCAATTCCTGTGGAATGTGGGATATATGAATCATAATTAAACCCTCTAAGTGTCAGCCACAGCCTGGGTAGGGAACACCTGTGGAGCGGAGAATTAAAAATGAATGATGCCCTTTGTACCGTAATGATAATACATTCTACTCTCTGGGAAGCTATTAAAATATTCCCCTTAAGAGTTTTTTTTCAAGTCTATTTTAAAGTGTTACAAGAAAAAGTAATATGGGGTATTCCGGGAGGCTCTGTGTATATAACCTGCTGGAGCTTTCTACAAAATATTTTGTTATTTTATTTATGTGTGCATCATGCAGTGAAAGGAGAGAACGGGAGTTTTCCGGACCAAAAAAAGAGAGAAACAGGTCCTGCATTTGCATTACATCAAGGAAGTTTGACTTGGCCTAACTACCTCCCCTAGCACTTTTCAAATCTTGAGGTATATTTGATGCATAAATTTCCTAAGAGTCTGGTCTCATTTAAATGATAATTTATGTCCTTAGAACACCATTTCTAGCCTTGTTCTCCACACCCTAGGAGCTGATCAGAGTGGGGTGATCCTTTTGTTTTCAAAGGAAATTCCGCGTTCACATTCTCTCTACGGGGGTTAGTGGAGTAAAACAGAAAACAGTCCCATAGTGTTTCTGACAGTTAATGAAGAAAAATTTTTTCTCCTCTCTATATATCATGAAAGGTAATTGAATTAGTACTCCAGTAGGAGAGGGCTTGCTATTTCATACTCCCATAGTTTTTTCTTAACACCATGAAATTAAAGACATGCCAGTATGGAGCTGCATACTCCTGATCACTTTCAAATAAGCCATGTAGTATATTATTTCTCATATGTGCTTTCATAGCACATGCTGTGCAAGAAAATTGACTCCATGACAGATGTCTATATTTCAGAGAGAAACTTATTTGTGAAAGAACAAACATATATTACTTTAAGGTAGGGCTATTCATTATGTGGCCCACAAGGTCCTTTTGACGACTTGTAAATTAAAATTAATATTTTCTTTTGTCATTCTGAATATGCATAAGTAAATCTGACTGTTTGATATGACCGATTTAAAGCTTATTCTACTATTTCAGGGTAACCTTCTGCTCTTATTCAAGGTTAGGTGCTTTTAGATCAGGCTCCAAGTACTGTGGAATGAGGAAATACGCACTTTTATTTTCAGGGAAGCCTGTAGGCCTGAACATTTCCCCAGCCTGTCCAGGGTAACTTCTGCCCACAGATCCATCTTTACAATCCAGTGGCTATCAGACAGGTCTGAAAATAAGGGGTACAGGAAAGATTCCTCACACATCTACCTTTACTGCTTCACTTCTCAAAAATGTCACTTGTGTCCAAGACTAACATTTGTAGGAGACAGCATTTGAAGTCCTCAGTATACTGTTTTATACCAGTGGATTAGCTTGGAAGCCTAGGTGGACAAAGCTCTCTTGAAGGCAGACTGAAAAGAAAGAGGGAGGTTTCTGGAGGAATGGTCATCCATATCTACTTTGAAACACTACCTGATATCAACTGCTGACTGTAAATAAACCCTCCCATCCTTAGCTACAGGGATTGTTGGGGGGGGGGACTGGACCCTTTATCTGCACCAGCTGACTGAATACTTTTTCAGTAAGAGGATATGTTAATATAAAATTAAATCAACTGATGTGCAGAGATTTTCATATTTAGAAAGAAATTAAGTTTAATAATGTTCCTTTCAGGGATGACTTTTCTTTTAATGAGGAGAAACTTTTTCTTCAGGCCATACTCTCCTGGCCTAATTTCCACGGCTTACCCTTTTGCACATGAGAGGAAATAAGGGAAGGAAAAAGAGATTTTACAGTTAAATTGAATGTAGTCTTTTTGAAAATAAAACTGGGGCACTAAGGATTGATTTTCATAAGGACACTTGTAGAGTTAGGGGCAACCCCAGGTGGGGTGGAGTCCCGGGAGCCTTTTCTGCCCAGTTGGGTGGTGACTTCCACGGGGACAGGACTGAATCCTGGGCTTCCACGCGCTCTTGCCCTTTCACCAAAAATGACATTTCTTTAATAGAAGAAAAAAGCATTCAGATTTATTAAGGTGCAAAGCGGAGATCTCAGGAGAGAGTATCTCAGCGATCTCTCCTGTGAGGGACATTTTAGTGTCGGTTTCCTCTGATAACCCAGCCTGGCCAAGGGACAGAAAGAGTCCTAGTGGACACTAGAGCTGAGAACAGCCGCGGGTTCTGTAAACTGACCCGGCTCTGGCACTCTGGCTCTGGTTAATGACCTTCAGCCTCCGGAATGAACTTCCTCTTCTGGCTCAGGGCCGGGGTCACAGGCCTGCTCAGAGTTTGGGCTGGGAAGCGGAGGGAGGTCCTAGGGTCCGCTCCAGGCCTGACTGGTCATCCCGCCTCCCCGCTGCTGCCGGGGAGGACGTGCGGGTTTTCCACTGCGATCGGCGCTGGTTTCCCTACAGAGAAAGGGATTTTCTTTCTGGGAACTGCCCTAAGGCTTGAGGGGGCTGCCTCTGCTTCCAGGGCTCCTCTCCCTTAAGTGGCACTTTCCTTCTTTCTCCTCAGCTCCCGACTGCTTCTTCCCGTCTCCTTCAACGCCCCTCCTCCAGACCTCTACCATCCCTGCCCCTAAGGCCCGGGAAGAGGTGGGGGGACGTGGCCGGCGCTGAGGGAAAAGGGTGGCGCCTGCATCCCAGCAGACACTACCTGCAGAAAGGGGGGGCCGCCCCGCCCCGCCCCGCCCCGCCCCGCCCCGCCCTCAATTAAACGCCCCTTAGTTAGTGTGTGTGTGTGGGGGGGGGGAGGCAGCAACTCACAGGTCCAAGCCTCTCCCTAGGGCATTAATCTCCATAAAACCTTCGGGCCGCCACTCCCCTTCCCTGGGTGCCTGCTTTGGGATGACAGGTGAGGGGGCGCAGGGGCTCGAGGTGTAGGAGCGGGGCGGTCTGGGTGCTGAGAAGGATCACAGAGAGGGCCGACCAGGAGGGGAGTGGGCCCTACGTGCCAGGCGAGGTGGCCTCGACCCCGGAGCCCAACATAGGAGGCGTTGTGGGCAGACACTGCACCTTTTGCAGGGTTCGAACCCGTGACCGACCGGGCAGTTCCGCGCACCCAGACCCGGGGCGCCCAGCCGAGCAGAGGCGGGGCAGAGGTGCTAAGAGAAGTCCCCCGTTCCCTAGACACGAGTGGGGCGCACACTCCCGGGCCCCTCTCCCGCCCACCTTCCCCCCGCCGGAGCCCCAGTTTCCCGCTCTCGGGCGCGCGCAGGGCAGCGACAGGGCTGAGCGCGGAGCCGCGGGACCGGCGCGCCGGGGAAGGGGCCGGGCGGCCACGGGTTCGCGGTGTCCCCGCCCCGGCCGGAGCCTCTCTAACTCCGCCCGCCGCCCGCCGCTCCCGCTTCCGTCCCGGACCGCGCCGGCCGCGCAGGTTTGTGGCGCCCTCGCCCGGGGCGGGGATGGGGGTGGGCGCGGGCAGGGGCACGGGAAGTTGAGCAGAGGCCGGGTCCGGGACGCGGATCCCGCTGCTCCGATTTCCCCCACTTCCTGGCGCCCCGCGGAGGTTTGTTGATTTCCTCCCAGTCTGGGGTATCTCGCGCCATCCTAGCTTTAGATGCGACCACCCACCGGCTTTCTCGGTCCCTGGCCAGTTTCTGAAGGGTCCCCTCCTCTGCGTCCTTGTCATCTCCCCGCTTCTCCGTGCCCCCTCACCCTACGGGGGAACGTTCGTTCATTCGCCTTTTCTGGCCCCAATTTCGACAACGCTCTGGGACGGTGGGAAACCCAACCGGCTCAGCCTCCCTGGCCTGCCCCCAGGCTAGTTTGCGTGCAGAGCGGTAGGCGTGGAGTGGCGACCCGGGGTGCCGGAGACTGGGGGAGTGCGGGAAGCGTGGAGATCCCCACTTCTTATCCTCGCGCCGTCTGCGGTCCGTGCTCTCTTCCTGCCGCTTCGCCGGCCCTGGGAGTGCAGGGGACCCGCCCGCCAAGGGCGATCACTGACGGAGCGCGAGGATCCGTCGCTTGGGATACTGGTCACGAGGTGTGCTCTCAAGTCACCCTGTCCGTGTGGCCTCGGGTCCACGGGGACCTCAGTGTTGTCATCAGCAAAATGCCCCTCTGCTCTGCCCCCGGGGTGGCTGTGGGGACCCAGTGGCGTGACTTAGAGATATTACACGGTCTGGGACCAAGGTCTCTCGCTGTTGAGGCTGCATGTGGCCGGTCCTGTGATCAGACTTCAGAGCTTTTGTTGAGATGTGATCGTGTCTTTCGAGGTGACCTGCCTCTCACTGGGGGATTATCTCTTTCTAGGTTTTAGGCACTGTTCCTGGAGCTGATCATTAAGGCCCAGAGTTGAAATTGTCCCTTCCCTAACAAACCCTGTGTACACAGCTGTGGTCCTTATATCTTGTACTGCTTCGGTGGTCACAGAAATTTCAGTAGCAGGAAGATTTTATTGCTTTCGGTTTTTGGAAATGAGAACTTTGCTTCAGATATTTACACTCTTTTCATCCTAGGTGCAAATTTAAATTTACTGTTAATTTTACTAATTCAAGAAGAGGGAGGAGACTTTCAATTTGATAAAGTGAGTTAAAACATTTAGCTATGTGTGATGTACCGTGTAAAATTTCAGCTGATAATCACAGGCACAAGAAGTATAGTTAGTACCTTCCTATTTATGGCCTTTAAAAAGCAGCTTTAGACTTAGTATTGAATGGCTAAGTCCTGTTGTTCACACAGACCAAATTTAATAGACATTTCCTGAGTTCTTATAGTGCAGTGCACTTTGCTTCGTGATTTTATGATAGATACGGAAAATGATACCTGCCCTAAAAGGCCTTTCAATCTGACTTCCAGACTGTTCTATTTCATACTTTTCTATGAACATCAAATACATTTTAATAACTACATATGGCAAGTAGAATAAGAATATCTCAGGCCCTTTAAGATCTTAATTTAGTGAGTTTTCACTGTAGACTGGAAGAAGTCTTGTACCAGGTTTGCTGAGGAGGTGTTTTATAAAATAAAATTTTGCATGCTTCTCTTTCATCAAGGAGAGGCACACATGAAAATAATTTTTGTTTGTTTGTTTGTTTGGTACCGGGGATCAAACTCAGGACCCTGTACTTTCAAGGCAGCCGGCGGCACCACTGAGCTAAATCCCCGGTCCTAAAAATAATTTTTTAAGTAAAAGCACCCTATACATATATTACGATGTAATCAAATGGTAAAGGTTGTACTAATGTCAAAATTACAAATTAACTTAACCAATCATTTAATTTATTGGACCCACACAATATTTTCTCAACTCTTTGAGAAAGGAAATTATAATGCCTAAAAATATTCAGAGATTGTAAAAATTTTTTAGTTTTTAGCACCCTCCACCCCATAACATTTATAAGGGCTCTAACTTGAACACTTAAATGCCCGCTGGGCCCTGAATTGACTTTGGAAATTTGACTTAAAAAGTTAAAGGACTTGTAATGAGAGTTTTGGTTTTAAAATCACTTATGTTTTTTTTGGCTCCAGGCAAAGGATGAACAAGAATTCCCTCTGGAAAAGACAGATCAGGGCTCTTTTTGGTTGTACTTCATGTGGCTCGATGACATTGCTGGTTCTTTTTCTGCTCCTAGGAAGAATGTATCCATCTGCTAGCTCTATTGAATTAACTGGGGTTTATGTACTAACACCGAGCCTTGGGAGCCATGATTCAACCCACACACTGAGGTGTGGGCTGAGAGACAGCCTGAGGGAGGCAGTGTCAGCTTTACACTTGGCCTGGTCGCTCAGTTCCTCTGGTTTGCTCTTTGTGAAAAGAGGTTAGAGATCTTTATCACTGCCCTGGAAACTGATCTGGTGTCATGGTCATGAATGTCCAGCTGGAGAGTTTTGCAGGTGTGTAAGAACTTTCTTTGCCTTTTTAACCCCTTTAGTCAAAGAACTAAGTGCTAAAACTGTATAAACAGTGCCAGAGATGGCTGTGAATAAAGTTGGTGCCATGTGCGATCAAGTCCCCTGAGAAAAGCATCAGGCATCTAGTGTCTTCTTTGAGTTACTGAACTGTTGTGGAGAATGAAACCTTATTCAAGGTTGAACAGTTGGTAGCAGAAGAAGAACTATAATTCCAAATGGCTGATAAATATTTCTGTGGTTTATCCTTGCCCATGTAGCCTTGTATCATCCAGGACACATAGAAAATTCTGTATAGTCAAAATTTTGACTTTGAGTTCTCAAGGGCCTAGGTTTGAGTCTTTCCTGGACATTTGCCTGTCCTATGACCTTGAGAAATTATTTTACTCCTCAAGTCCTCAATTTTCTTATCTCCAGAATGACAGTAATGGAAGCACTTAAGTTTATTGGTACATTTTAGGTATACAATACAGTTACATTCATCATTGGGATCTTGTACCTGTACATGATATATCTTGGTTCTTATTTTTTCCCCATTCCCCTGCCCTCCCTTCACCCCCCCCTTCCCTATTTACAAAGACTTTGTTTCCGTTTTTTCCTTTTCTCATACTTTTTTTTCTTTTCCCTTCTTTCCTTTCCCCTTCCCCTCCCACTTCCCCTGCCCCTTTAGACCTTTTCTTCGTATTTCACATTATCAATTATACATTTTGATCCTTATTTACACTTTTAATTTTTCACACCAGAGAAACTATTTGGTATTTATACATGTGTGTCCGATTTATTTCCCTTAAGAGTAGGGCCTCAATGTGGAAGCATTTATTTCAAAGGACTGTTCAAACAGTTAAATGAGGTGATCCATGAGAAGCGTGTAACACATTGCCTGTTTAGTGCATAACTACCACCCTGCTACTTAGGGAGTAGGGGAAGAAATGGAATTTCAGAAGCCTAAATGTTGAAAATGAGTAAATATGTAAAATAAATATGCACATTCCACACATACTTTGAAGCAGACATTCTTCAGCTAAGTTGTGTTATTTATTCAACAAGTGTCCTTTCTACTGTGTATATAGCTTTTTGCTAGGCAGACATACAACGGTATACAAGACAGACATGGTTGCTCTCTTAGGACCTAAAGTTTGCAATTTGCAAACGAATGCATGACACCATGTGACTCGTGCCATGTAGGGTTATTGCAGAGCATCACAGAAGCGATGCTTGAACTGAGTCAGGGATGTGGGGGGTGGAACCCAGTGCAGCAGGTCCCTGATTGGGTTGGTGATGGTTGGTGGATGGGGAAAATTTTCCAGACGACGTGAAGCCACTAAGACCTGAAGTAGGAGTAGGTAAAGAATTTGGAGGGCTGAAAGAGTGCTTCTGATCAAGAGGAACATTAGAAAGGAAGTTAGGTTGATAATGTAAAAAAATAAATAGACAAGGTCACCAGAGTGAGGTGCGGAGAATCCAGGTTTTTCTAAAGGGAATGGTACTGTAGATGCTCAATGAAGTGAAGTATTGTTAGGTTGGAATGCAGGCCAGGTGTTGCCAGATGCCCAGATTTTGAAAGAGGAGCTTAAAATTCATATTTTATAATTATGAAATCTCCTAAAATGTGAAATGGCCTAAGTGATTTTTGAACTATTATGTTGACGAAACCAGACAAATCTATTGTGGGTATTCAGCCCAGGGCCACCACTTTACGACCTCTGCATTTCAGGAAGTGAAAGAAGTTTAGTGTGGCTAAAGGAATGAATCTTAGGAGGATCCGAGAGGGCAGTGTTCATGGGTGGAAGGAAGAGTAGTATCATTTAGGGCCACGTAGAAGGTGGTGAGGAGCCACTGGGTGACTCCAAAACACCCCTGCGTGAGACTGAAGATGGAGACGAGAGTGACAGGATTAGATTTGTGTTACAGGATTCAGTCTGGCTTCTTTATGGAGACGGCCTAAAGGAGGCAGTAGTGGAAGCAGGATAATCACTTGAGAAATTGGAGAAGGACCAAGAATTAACTGACTAGAAGCAGGATATTCAAGCAAGATGGAAAGAGACAGGTAGATTTCAGAAAAAAAGTAGGATACTAACATTGTTGGGAGACTCTCCATTTGTCACTCAGATTTCTGCATGCCCTGTGACCAGAGAAGCTCACTTTTTCCATTTAGACTATTTTCTCAAGGCCATTTATATATGCAGTAACCTTGGAGGACAGAGTGTCTGTACTCAGTACTGGCTTACTGTCCAGTAGTCAGTACTGTCTTATTGTCCAGTATAAAAGATTCAGGTACCGTAAGCTCAGTGTTCCCTTCTTGGAAGGCAAATCACTGGGTCACAGGTGTCACTTTTCACATCATAGAACCGGGTTGCAGAGAACAGGCACAACTATGCTACTACTTGTCTTCCTGTGGGAATGTAGACCTTTTTCTCTCCAAAATGTTGTGAATTCTCCTAATAAAAAAACAATGGTATGCTAATCTTCTAGCTTGAAAGCAGGATAAAAATCACAGACCCTTTACGATTCTTGAGAGCCACTAGCCAATTGTTGTTTAAATTTAAGTTGAGATTAATTAAAATGGAATAATTAAAAATGTCAGTTCCTTAGTCACATTAGCCAGTTTCAAGTGCTTGATAGGTATGTGTGGCCCTTGGCTACTCTGTAGGGCAGAACAGACACAGAACATTTTTGTCATTGCTGAAAGTTCTACTGGACATTGGTAGTTTAAAGTTTCGACTTTTATGTCGATGGGAGAGTAGAGGCAACAGGAGCTGTTGATCTTGACAACATAAAAATGATGCTTGTTTTCATGTTGGATGCCTGGGCATTGCTTCACACAGGGGAAATGTTTTGATTTGGATAATGTATACAGTACTTAGGTCAGGCTTGTTGGGGAAAAATTAAGTATGCAGTTATGTGCAGTGTCAACTTGGGGCTATGTGGCAACAAAAATTCTACACGTATATGGCATTACTCAACATTACTTGTAGCTGTGAGGTAAGGATATGTGTGCAAAGGAGTGTGAACTTCTGAACACTAGCTTGAACTGCGCCTAACTAGCTGGCCCAATGCAAGGGCAAGAGCCACATGTTGGCAGTGGGACTCTGGGACAGAGCCGATCGGGTGGGCCCCAGGCGGTGCCTCCTGCTGTAGCTGGCCTTTCTGGGCAGTCGTATGTGGACAGAAGGAGGGTGGATGGGAGAGCAGTTTCCACGTGGCATTTGTTCATGGAGTTTAAAATGACAGACTCAAAAAAAGAGGGAGCTGCACTTCACCCTTGTAATCTGGCTATAGGAGGGAAGTTCTGAGCACTGAGCACATCTTTCTTTTTATGTAAGAGTATTTTTTGACTTGTGCTGTTATATAAATCCTTTGCAAAAGGGAAGGGGAAGGGGGTGAGAAAGAATGAAAGTGTGTGATGTGCATGTACCAGTACCCGACAAGGAATCCAGTCACTGTGTATGCAAAACATGTGCTACTAAGAAAGCAAATGATATGCTTCTAAGCCAGAGTGGTGGCACGTGCCTGTAACGCCCTGGGGAGGCTGAGGTAGAAGATTGCCATGAATTCAAGGCCAGTCTGGGCTACGTGGTGAGTTCAAGACCAGCCTGAACTATGTAATGAGATCCTGTCTCAAAAACATAAAGAAAGTTTCGAAGCAGAGCAAATTAAGAATTGGTGCAAGTCTGTGAGGTGATGGAAATGTTAGTTAGCTTGATTGTAGTAATCATTTCACATCATGCATGTATCTGAAAACATGACATTGTTCACCTTAAATATATGTGTTTTGGAACTAGAAAAAGTATCTTCTTTTCCTTCCTCTCTGTTACTGATTTTTAGTCGCTATTAATTTTTAATGTTCATCTTTGTTTTTAATATGCGTATACTACGCTTGGTTTTTTTTTTTTTTGGTACCAAACATCGAACTCAGGTCCTTGTGCTTGCGAGGCAGGCAAGCTGGAGCTAAAGGAATCGCTCCTGGAGGCAGGAATCGCTGAGCTAAATCCCTGGCCCTGCTTATGCTACTCTTTTTTTTTTTTTGTATTAAATTCTTTTATTGGTACATTGTAGGTATACAACACATTTACATTTCTCATTGGGAATTGTACCTTTATATAATGCATCTTGGTTCTTATTTTTCCCCATTCCTAACCCTCCCTTCACGCCCTCCACCCTTCCCTATTTACAAAGACTTTATTTCCATTTTTTCCATTTCTCATCATTTTTTCCTTTCCCTTCTTTCCTTTCCCCTGCCCCTCCCACTACCCCTACCCCTTTGGACCTTTTCTTCCTATTTTGCATTCTCGATTCTCCATTCTAATCATTGGTACATTTTAGGTATACAATATAATGACATTCATCTTTGGAAATTTGCACCTTTACATAGTCTCTCTTGGTTCTTATTTTTCACCCTTGCCCCAGCCCTCCCTTCAACCCCTCCAGTCCTCCCTATTTACAAAGATTTTGTTCCTATTTTTACATTTTCTCCTATTAATCCCATTCCCTTCTATCCTTTCCCCTAGCCCTCCCACTTCCTTCCCCTTTGCCCCTTTCCTTCCTATTTCACATTACCTATTATACATTTAGACCTTATTTACACTTTCAGGTTCTCACGCCAGAGAAACTATTCGGTATTTACACATGTGTGTCCTATTTATTTCACTTAAGAGTATTGCCTCAATGTGCATCCACTTAGCTATAAATGTCTCTAATTTCTCATTTTTTATGGCTGAGAAGTACTCCATTTTATTTTAAAAACCACATTTTTTTATCCAGTCTCCAGTTGATGGGCATTTGGACTGTTTCCAAGTTTTAGCTATTACAAACTGTGCTGCTATGAACATGGGCACACATACATAACTGTGGTATGATTCTTTTAATTCTTTGGGGAAGATCCCCAGCAGTGGAATAGTGGGGTCAAATGGGACGTCCAGTCCTAGTTCTTTGAGGTATCTCCATACTGATTTCCACAGTGCTTGCACCAGTCTACACTCCCACCAGCAGTGGAGCAGGGTTCCTCTTTCCCCACAGCCCCACCAGCATTTGTTATTGGTTGATTTCATGATAGCAGCCATTCTTTCTGGAGGGAAGTGGAATCTCAGCATTGTTTTCATTTGCAACTCTCGAATGACCAGTGATGTTGAACATTTTTTCATGTATTTATTTGTTATTCCTACTTCTTTGTCTGAGAAATGTCTGTTCATTTCAGATGCCCATTTTTGGATTGGGTCTTTAAATTTGGGAGGTCTGATCTTTTTAAGTTCTTTATAGATTCGAGATAGTAGACCTTTTTCTGAGGAAGAGCAGGTGAAGATTTTTTCCCACATTGTGGGTTGTCTCTTTACACTGCTGGTGGTTTCTCTTGCTGTGCAGAAGCTTTTTAATAAGAAGAGATCCCACTTGTTGATTGTTTGTGCTAGTTCACGGGCAATTGAGGTTTTGTTCATAAAATCTTTTCCTACACCAGTGTCTTCAAGGCTTCTACCTAACCTCTGTTCCAACTGGTTCAGAGTTTCTATTTTAATATTTAGATCTTTAATCCATTTTGATTTTAGTTTAATGCATGGTGAGAGATATAGGTCTAGTTTTAATCTTTGGCAAGTTGAGGCCAATTTTTCCAGCACCATTTATTAAAGAGGCTATCTTTCCTCCAGTGAGGGTGTTTGGCTCCTTTGTTGAAGATGAGATGGCTGAGTGTGTCTGGCATTGTTTCTGCATCTTCTAAGCTGCTCCACTGGTCCTCAGGTCTGTTTCTTTGCCAGTATCATGCTGTTTTTATCACAGTAGCTTTGTAGTATAGTTGCAGGTTGGGGATTGTGATACCCCCTGCCATGTCTCTGTTACCTAGAATTGCTTTTACTATTCTGGGTCTCCTCTTGCTCAAAATGAAGTTTTGGATTGTTTTCTCGAGGTCTATGAAGCATGCTGCTGGGATTTCAATTGGAATTGCATTAAATCTATATAGCAGTTTTGGAAGTATGGCCATTTTCATTATATTAATCCTTCCCACCCAGGAGCAGGAGAAGTCTGTCCATTTTCTGATATCATCTTCAATCTCTCTTTTCAGAGTGCCATAGTTTTCAGAGAAGAGGACTTTGATTTCTTTCGTTAGGATGATTCCTAGGTATTTCAGTTTTTTGGATGCTATTGTGAAAGGAATTATTTGCCCTATTTCTCTCTCAGTGAGTCTGTCATTGGTGTAGAGGAAAGCTATTGATTTTTGTGTGTTGACCTTGTAACCAGCTTCTTGACTGAATTTGGTTATGAAGTCTAGAAGACTTGGTCGAGTTCTTGGGGTCTTCAATATACAGTATCATGTCATCTGCAAATAATGATAATTTGACTTCTTCATTACCTATCTTTATTCCTTTTATTTCTTTCTCTTGTCTAATTGCCGTGGCTAATGTTTCCTGAACTATATTGAAGAAGAGTGGTGATAGTGGACATCCTTGTCTTGTTCCTGATTTGAGTGTGAAGCATTTCAGTTTTTGACCATTTAGTGTGATACTGGCTGTTGGTTTTTCATAGATGGCTTCTATCAGTTTGAGGTAGAGACCATCTATTCCAATTTTCTGTAGGGTTTTTATCATAAATGCATGTTGGATTTTTGTCAAATGCTTTTTCTGTGTCTATGGAGATAATCATATGCTTTTTGTCCTTGGTTCTATTGATATAGTGTATTACATTAATTGATTTTCGTATATTGAACCATCCCTGCATCCCCGGGATGAATCCCACTTGATCAGGGTGTATGATCTTCTTGATGATCTTCTGCATTCTATTTGCCAGTATCTTATTAAGGATTTTTGCATCTATGTTCATTAGTGAGATTGGCCTATAGTTGTCTTTTTCAGTTGAGTCTTTCTCTGCTTTGGGGATCAAGGTGATTCTTGCTTCCAGGAATGAATTTGGGAGTATTGCTTCCCTTTCAATTTCATTGAAGAGTTTAAACAGTAGTGGCAGCAGTTCCTCTCTAAATGTCTTGTAGAATTCAGCAGGGAAGCCATCAGGGCCTGGGCTTTTCTTAGTTGATAAGTTTTCAATTACGTTTTCAATTTCATTGGTTGATATTGGGTTGTTCAGAATTTTTAGGTCTTCTTCGTTCAACTTTGGTAATTCATATGTATCTAGGAATCTGTCCATTTCTTCTGTGTTGTCCATCTTATTGGCGTATAGGTTCTGGAAGTAGTTATCGATGATCATCTGGATTTCTGCTGGGTCTGTTGTCATTTCACCCTTTTCATTCCTAATTGCATGGATTTGGGCCTTTTCTTTCCTTTTTCTGACAAGGTTGGCTAAAGGTTTCTCAATTTTGTTGATTCTTTTGAAGAACCAACTCTTGGCTTCATTGATTTTTTGTATTGTTCTCTTAGTCTCCATTGCATTGATTTCTCCTCTGATCTTTATAATTTCCTCCCTTGTATGAGCTTTGGGGTTGTCCTGCTCTTCTTTTTCTAGAAGCTTGAGGTTCAGCATCAGGTTGTTTAATTGGGCTCGTTCTGTTTCCCTAATATGCATATTCACTGCTATGAATTTCCCTCATAAGACTGCTTTCACTGTGTCCCATAGATTCCGATATGTTGTATTGTCATTGTCATTTAATTGAAGGCACTGTCTGATTTCTTCTTTCATTTCCTCTGTGACCCATTGGTTATTCAGAAGCGTGTTTTTCAATTTCCAGTGTTTATGAAATTTTTTGAGTTTCTTTTGCTATGGATCTCCAATTTGATCGCACTATGGTCTGATAATCTACAGGGGATAACTTCAATTCCTTTGCACTTACTTAAACATGTTCTATGTGTGAGTATGTGGTCTATTTTGGAGAATGACCCATGTGCAGCTGAGAAAAATGTGTATTCTGATTTTGTGGGGTGGAAGACTCTGTAAACATCTGTTAAGTTCATTTGTTCAAGAGTTCGATTGAGTTCTAGTATTTCATTCCTTATTTTTAGTCTAGTTGATGATCTATTTGTGACAGTGGGGTGTTGAGGTCCCCCACTACAATTGTATTAGTGCATATATGACTTCTCATGTCCGTTAGTATTTGTTTTATATAGTTGGGTGCACTAGTGTTTGGTGCATAGATATTTATGATTGTCATCTCTTCCTCTTGGATTCTTCCCTTTACAAGGATGTAGTGTCCTTCTTCGTCTCTCTTAACCAGTGTTGGTTTGAAATCTACTTGATCTGCCAAGAGGATAGCTACTCCTGCTTTTTTTCAGGTTCCTGTCACACGCAGTATTGTTTTCCACCCTTTAACTTTCAATCTATGAGTTTCCTTTTGAATTAAGTGTGTTTATTGTATGCAGCAGATTGTTAGATTTTGCTTCTTGACCCATTCTGCCAGTCTATTTCTTTTGATTGGTGTACTGAGACCATTAACATTGATGGTTATAACTGAAACTTATTGACTTCTCATTGCCATGACTTTTTCTTTTTTGTTGGGTTCTCCCCCTTTACATTTAATTTCTTGTCATGCCAGATGGGTTCATTCTGCTTTGCTTCCTGGGGTTGTGATCCTCAATGTCTGTTCCTAGGATATTGTGTAAAATATTTGGAGTTCTGGTTTGGTATTCATGAGGTTTCTAAGGTGCTCTTTGTCATGGAAGTATCTTATTTCTCCATCAATTTTGAAAGATAGTTTTGCAGGGTACATCAATCTGTGTTGGAGGCTGTTTTCTTTTAGGGCTTGGAATATGTCACTCCAAGCTCTTCTTGCCTTGATGGTTTGTGTTGAGAAGTCTGCTGTGATTCTGATGGGCTTTCCTTTGTATGTGGTTTGTTTCTTTTCTCTGTCTGCTTGTAGAACTTTGTTCTGTTATGTTTCTGGAATCTTAACAATTATATGCCTATGTGTAGATTGTTTTTGATGAAGGCTATTTGGAGTCCTATATGCCTCACTTATCTATATGTGAAGCTCTTTTCCCCTGCTTGGGAAGTTTTGTGCCATTATTTCTGTGAAGAGGTTTTTTATGTCATCTGCACTCTCTCCTGTTTCTTCATTGAGCCCAGTCAGTCTTATGTTATTCTTTTTTGCATCATCTAGCAGCTGCTGCATTGATTTCTCATGTTCCCTTATAATTTTGAAGCAATTTTTCTTTTCCTGGTCACTAATTGCAATCTTATCTTCTCTATCTGAAATTCTGTCCTCGCATTGGCTCATTTTGCTGTGTCGACTTTCAGTGGAGTTTTTCATCTCCTGGAAATCTATTTGCATCTGTTTTATGGATTCCATTTGTTTCTTATATTGGGATTCCATCATGTTCCTCAGCTCCTCTCTAGATTTATTAATCATGTCTTGCACTAGGGGCACAATTTCTCCTGTTATCTGAGAAATTATTTCTGATTTCATTTTTTCCAGATCCCCTTTTGTTGCCAGTTCAGTGGGTCCAGGTGGTTGAGTATCAGAGTGTTCCATCTCATTCCCCTTTGGGGTTGCTGTAGGTGATCTGGAAGCCGGGTTTTGAGACTTATTTATGTGTTTTCTCATTTTGACTGGGGCAGGGGGCTGTTAGCGCCTGCACGCATTACCTCCTCTGAGCTGGGTGAGGTGGGACAGGGGCCGGGAGCAGCAGTAGGGATGGTGACCCCAAAGCCCTTTCCTGTTTGCTGGGAGCAGCTGGAGGGATCGTGGCCAGGAAACCCCTTCCTCTGGACCAGGAGCAGTGGGATGGTGGCCCAGAAGCCCCTTCCTCTGGGCCAGGAGCAGCGGGACAGAAGGTGGCCCAAAAGCCCTTTCCTCTGGGCTGGGAGTAGCGGGAGGGATGGTGACCTGGAAACCCCTTCCTCTGGACCAGGAGCAGTGGGACGCCGGCTCAGAAGCCCCTACCTCTGGGCCAGGAGCAGTGGGACTCAGTACCTTGGTCAGGTGGTCTGGTGTCCTCTGCGTCTTTGTAGTGTGGAATCAGGTGGCTGCCTGTCTGCAGCGGGGTGATTCGGTGTCTTCCGCGGGACTCAGGACCTCGGTGGGGCGTGCACAGACCTGCCTGTCTGCAGCGGGCTGATTCTGCGTGTGTTCCGTGTGATTGGGGACCTCCTACTACTCTTAACTTACATTTCCTATTTCTCTCATGAACCTTATATATGAAAGATGAAAAATCCATGTATTTACACTGTCCTTCATCTTTTCTCATTATCCTTCTTACCAAATATTTTAATTTATATTTCTTCCTTATTAGGCTTCTCAGACTTTTCAGTGTGTAATCTGATTTATTTCAGTTCTCAGACAATAGTTATTTTACAGTTAAATAACCACCCCCATTTCCTTTGCATATTTTCTTCTTTCATCTTTTATTTGAATGAACTATATCTCTTTGTATCTTTTTCAAGAAACGCTCTTTGAAAATATGTTACCTGTTGCCTTTATAATTTTTTTTTAAATGGAAAGAAAAGAAGAAACTGGACCAAAAACCCTGAGATACTCTATAAAGCACCCACTCTAAATGTTAGTAGAGTTGAAGGAAAACGCTCAAAACCAATGAAAGCGGTCCATCCATTTGCCGTGACCCAGGGGAAGTCCCCTGTGAGGAGGGCAGCGACTGGACCACCGGTCCAGAAGGGGAAGCATAGAGACGAATGGGTCCTGCGGCTGCTGCAGTCACTAAAGACAGCCTTACCTGCCCTGAATGTGCCCGACTGCCAGTCATGGGCAACATAAACTCCTAAGCTAACACAACGCAACACGAGACAGTGAAAATAAATAAAAGTGAAGGCCGAGGCCCTTGTGAATCAAACAACCAGCAGCTATTTCCATGGCTAAAAATACCCTATCATAAATTTCAGATAATGAGATTTCCATTTATCTATCGGAAAGCAGTTTGCTTTAAAATAGTGCTTACTTGTAAGGCAGTAGAATTTTGCTGGTATGGAGACCAGCAAACTTCAAAAAAAAAATCTGGGTTTTAGAGTATTTTAAAAGTTGGATTTTTTATAGCACGAACATACATAATCTAGAACTTGCTAAGGCTGTCACCTTTTAGAACTAGTCTGAGAGAAGTTTAATAAAGAGATAAATTAATTTTTAAGTAGCATGACAACTGTTTGCATGTGGCTGGATTCTTCTGTAGTGTTTTAAGAAAACTTGGGTAGGTTATACATGTACTTCTTATTTACATTACTATTGCATCAAAAATTCGTATTTTTTTAGATAATCCTCAAATTTAAGGAATTTGGGAAGAACCATGTGCTGTTAAGATTTATATCAGTATACAGTCCTTTGCATAAAGCAGGCATTTGTTAGTGAACTTTTACTCCAGTTAGTTATCAAATGCTGCTTTAGTAAATGTCTTTTTTTATTTGAACTGTGAATTTGAAAACCATATTTCTAGAGGGATGGAAAAGCACATTTATCTCCCCTGTAATCCTCTTCCTTTTGGTCCCCCCAGATCTGGTATGGTCAGTTGTTCAGTGTCCTTTCATTTTTCCTTTCTATTTTGTTTGCCATAGTTCTTATTAGTGCTTCAGGCTTCTATTTCCTTGTGCCTCCATTCTCTTTATATAAACAGCATGAAATTGGAAATTGTCATTGTCTGTTGTATTTCTGAAGATCAGAATCTTCAGTGGTTTTGTGGTGTCCTTTCCCTGCTAGGGTGTGGTAAATAATTTGTCTTTGGAAAGTAGACTGGTACAACTGGAGCGTACTGCAGAAACTGTCGGTGCACCCTCTTCAAGAATAAAATCAGGCGCTTGCTGTTTGTTGCACAAGTCACTGATGTGCTCAAAAGAAAAGAAATGATATTGGATTTTTTCTCATGCTCATCAGTGTTCCATCTTATTTTAAAAGAAGCTCAAACTAAGGAAATAAAAGTAAAGGAATAAGTTCTTTCTTTCCCCTAAGAGAATTTAGAATGATGTGGACAACAGAGGTTATAAAAATTAAGCCTTGTCCTTTAACCCCGATATTCTCTGCAGTGCTCAGGACTCTTTAGTGTGTACATTTTCCCAAGCTGCACACGAGTAACTTTAATCAGGAGCAAAGTGGTTTCTTTCTATTATATGCCATTCTCTCCATGGCCCTTGCCTCACTTAGCTATAACTGGTATGCCTAATCGACCACAGTGAAATGGCTTTAAAAGATTTTCCAGAGAACTAAGGACTGTTTTTTGTTTAAGAATTTTTTTAATGGAAAATGCCAAGTAGAGGAAAGTTTGAATGGTTTCTCTGCATAGATAAATGTTTCCAGCAGAATGATGAGTCAAGGAGCCAATAATAAGATATGTAAATGTAACCTTTCACCTAGTTACTGTCACTACCTAAGTCATAACTATGTGGTTTCAGTTAATTGTTTGAACTGGTTCTTGTCTAGTTCTTAATGAAACAGACTCTGTTGGTCTCATTCTTTTCCAGTCAATAGTCAGGGCTTTTGCAAAGCTTGCATTGTCGTGGGCTCTCCCTTCTCTCCTTCTGTTCTAATAGTAGCTCATCTTCGTATTATGAACTGTCACTAATACCTTTGCCTTCAGCTTCACTTTAGTATTTGCAGAAAGGTTTTGTATCTGTGTGTTTGACATTGACTTTTAGCTCTTTGGTTTCCAGTAGGATATCTTCTGCTTAGCCAATAAATATTCGGTGCCAACCATGTATGAACCACTGTTATTTGTTTTTTCTGTGGATCCAACCCAAGGCCTTGGTCATGCGAAGTAAGCACTGACTGCTGAACTCTACATTCAGCCTAAACTACTCCTCTTGACTCTAGAAATGTAATAGTGAGCCGGACCCAGAAGGAAGATAGTCATTAATTAGATGTACAACAAAACAACTAATAATTGTATGGTTACAACAGAGGAAAAACTCTGAATAGAGCAACATGATTTTGTGAGCTTGAGAAATAGAAGCCAGAGGAAGTGACACTTGATAGAGGTTGGAAGTCTAACAGAAGAGAGGCTGAGTAGACGACAGTTCCACAAAGCAGGTGGAGCTACTACTGCAGAGGGCCTCTTACAAAAAGGAACAGGTTGAAATCAAATAAGTGAGGTGAATGAAGGGGAGTAGAGCTTTCTTTGAGGATAGATACCTAGGCTGGGAGTTATCCTTTGCAGACCTTGCTATCCAAGTTAGTCTTCGTCCCAAGAACAATGGAAAATGTTTTAAGTAGGGGCTGGTACTTGACGTGATTTCTGTTTGATAGGATTGTCCATGAGGGAATGAATTGGAAGAGGGCTTGAATGTCATAAGTTAGGTGATTGCTGCATTAATCTTACTAGAAAAGATGGCATGGACTGATGGTACATACTAGAAAAATAGTGAAGATGAATAGAGAGTGATTTAAAAGATACCATCAATTGAACTTGAAAATAAGATGGAATTTCTTTTATCTGTTCAACAAATTGTGAGTCCTGATTTTATGTAGAGTTCTGGGAATAAAGTTTTGAAAACACACAAGCTCTCTATATGTATGAGTTTACATACTAATGAGAGGAGTGGCAGATAATCATTAATTTCAGGTAATAATAAGGCCTATAAAGAAGATTGAAGCCATATGTTTTGCCAGTAGCTAAAACAGAAAGCATATGTCAAGTCATCTCCTCAGTCCTGTGCAGTTCTTCATGTCACATACGGCAACCGCTCCAACCTCAGTTGCTCTGATGCTGAAATGTCTTTAACACAGGTGCTAGAAGGCCCTTCTTCATTACATCACGTCCTGCTCAAGAACTGATGGTGAGAACTACAGTACATGTTGACCCTGTCAGTGACGCCTCATTTATCAGTGCGACTGAAACTCACCTCAACCCTCTTTCTCATTACAACCCTCTCTACTGCTCCAATTAAATGAGTGAAAGTCTTCCTCCAGTGTTTGTTTAGGCATTTGTGTAATTTATCATTTTTCTCCCTGGTACTCCATTTATTCATCATGCTGACTCTTTTCTATTCGTTTCCTTCCCTTTCCTTAAGGTTTAGTTCAAAAGTTATGGGTTACTTTCTCTACCAATTTCTTCTGAGTTATTTCATCTTACCTGGATCCCTGAGCCTACTCAGTCTGTGTGATACTAGTTTTGTCATTCTTCCTTGGGTCATGTTATGATTTACATCTAGACATCCACCCAGAACTTCATGTGGTCATGAAAGGGGCTTTTGGGAAGTGACTGGATCATGGGCATGATACTCATCACTGGGTTAGTCCACTGTTGGGCTTATAGCTGGGTGTGATATTGGGAGGTGAAGCCTGGTAGGAAGAGATGCATCACTGTGGGCGTGGGCTGGAAGGATATATATCTTTCCTCCTCTCTTGGTTTCTCTCTGCTTCCTGCCTTTTATACCATGAGCAGGCCATCTCTGCTGTGCCTCTCTGCCATGCACCCCTGCCATGCCTCTCTGCCATGCACCCCTCCCTTAGAGCCAGCTGATTATAGACTGAAACCTCCACAAACTGTGATCCGAAACACACCTTTCCTCCTTTAATTTGCTGGTGTTGGATATTATGTCCTAGCAACAAGACAGTAACTAAGACAGATTTTAGTATCAAAAGTGGGGTCACTGATCTGGCTATATCTGACCTTGCAGTTCAGGAGCCTTTGGAACTTGCTTTCAGGAGGAGTCTGGAAAGATTTGGAGGTGCTGGTTAGAGAAGTAGTAGTAGAATAGTGTGAGCTGAGCTTGATTGGAGGAGATTCTGGTCAGAGCTCAGAAGACCAGAATGCTGATAGAAATGCAGCCAGTAAAGGCCAAGCTCAAAAGATTTCAGTTGGAACAAAGTGTGCATTGGCAGATGGACTCCAAACCACGTGTGTTACACTTTGGCATAAAATTGTCTGCATTTTGCTCATATCCAGAGACATTGTGGGATGATGAGGTTAAGGGCAGCAGACTAATTATTCTGGCAGAAGAAATTCCAAGTCAGCCTAATGTTAAGAGGTGATTGTATAGCTAGTGTTGGGGGCTTTTAGCCAGCTCTACCTTGAGAATTTAGAGCATATGGCGTAGCAGGATGATTAGAAGTTTTGAGTTTACCTATAAAGAAAGTTCCAGTAAAGTTAGGGCTTGCAAACATGGAGCAGAGGAGAATTTGGTTGCTGAAGAGATTAGCATAAAAAGTCAATTACTTTGGAAGAGGACAATAGAAATGAGGATGTGAGGGTATCACAAGAATCAGCAGGACTCCACCCTTTTCAGGCTCAAAACTGTAAAGGTGAAAGACTTTGGTTTAAGAAAGGTCCCTAAGAAACCATGCTCTGGAATGGTGGGGCCTAAGGAATGGAAATTCATTCCCCAGAATTCAGTTCTCTGTGCTCAGCTATACAGGCACTCAGAGGTCTCTGCAGCCACCAGCAAGATGCAAAGGGGCTCAGCTGCTGCTCCAGTTGGTGGCAGACCTTGGCATCATCCACGTGGTGCTGGTTTTAGGCACATGTAGAATGCAAGAGTCATGAGATGAAGAAGGCTTCCACCCCAATTTCCAAAATAGGCTTGGGAGAACAGGCAGTGTGCCCTCTAGCGGGCAGGTCATGAAGCTGTGAGGGAGAAGACAGTGCAGAGGAGACCCCGGAATGTTGGAAAAGTCAGGCGTGTGGATAATCTGAGGAAGTCCTCTTGCAGGAGCAAATCTCACCCAAGAGAGAGGCCATGAGGCTACGGCCTCCCTTGGTGTTTGGGGGCAGGGCCGCCCAAACTACTTGGAGATCATATTGTGCCGCATTAAATCCTGTAGTTCTATGTCCAGCATGTTTTATAAGAGAGGGTAATAGGGATGTAGACAATTTTGAGGGCCTATAAATGATCGTTGGGGAAATAAATAAAGGTCATCTCTTTGGAATTGGAATGAAACCAAGACAGACATCATTATGTAAAGAAACTTTGTCCTAGTATGGTTGTTTTAAATCTTCTTTTCTGAGAGAGTGGAGTTTCAGGGTGAGTCCAGTCTTACTGCAGATGAGGGCATTCCAGGCAGCCTCTTCTTAAGCATGTGGGCAGAAGCAATACAAGCTTTTGCCTTAGCTTGCGTGTAGCAGCCAATAAATGCCATATTTGAGGGTATGGCTCTCTGAGCTCATATATACATGTATTATGTATGTACATACATAATGCACACATGCACGTGCACACACACACACACACACACACACTGGCCAAAATACTTAATTCTCTAAGAAGGTTAAGGTTTCTTGTCAATAAAATGAAGATTATTCTCTGTTATTTTATTTACATTTGTGAAGAATAACAAAGTAAAACATGGAAGATAAGTTTTAAACAGGGGAGTCATTATTTTTAATATATTAGATGAGCATTTCCCATTGCACCTGAATTGCAGGTTTGCCATTCCATTTCCCACAGTGTGGAGTCAGATGTGTGCTGTAGGCATGACTCCAGCTTCAGTGCACAAGCCTTGGCCAGCTCCACCACAGCACGTATGAGTTTCCTGAGGCAAACTGAGTGGCTTAAACACCTGTAATGTATCGTCTCATAGTTCTGGAGGCTGGAAGTCTGTGGTTTGAATGTATGCTCCAAAAAGCATGTCTTATTCCCCAGTGCAACAGTATTGGGAGGTAGGGCCTAATGGGCGGTGCTTGATCATAAAGGTGAAGCCCTCGGGACCTAAGTTGGAAGGAATAGAGCTGTGAGTTCAGTCTGTTATTTTCTCTTGCCCTCTCTCCCTCTCTCACTTTCCCCTGTGGGATGATGAAGCAAAAAACCCTTAACTGATACAGGAAGAACCTTGGTGTTGGACTTCCCAGGCAACAGAAGTGTGAGAAGTAAATTTCTTTTCTTCATAAGTTTCCCACTGTGGTATTGTGTGATTACAGTGCAAAACAACAAAGTCCCAGGTGCATGTATTGGCTGGGCTGGTTTCTTTGGAGGCTGGTGAGGGAGAATCTGTTCATTCCTCTCTCCAGCCTTCTGGCAGCCTCAGGCACTCCTTGACTTGTAGAGGGTGTTTTCTTTTTGTGCTCACATTATCTGTCTTCTCTGCATGTCTGTTTCTTTGTTCAAGTTTCTCCTTTAAAAAGGACATAGTTGTATTGGATTATGGCCCACCCAATGGCTTCTTCTTAACTTGACCATCTGCAATGGCCCCATTTCCATATAAAGTCACGTTTGTTGCTACAGGAAGCTAAGCCTTGAATACCTTTTTATGGAGCACAATTTAAACCATACCAGCTGGATGCAGTAGATATGTAAAAAAAGATAATTGAAAATGTGGTAAATTAATTCTGCATTACCAAACTGACTTGTAGATTATGTAATTAGGTACAGAAAGGTTATGTATTTTATGATACACAAGATATAGGGCAAGATAAATAATTGATACAAATTACATAAGAAAATCTGTGTACTCATGTTTACTTACAGTCCTACAAATCCTGTTAATTTTATTTTATTTTATATTTTTTCCCATTAAGTTTATTGGTGCATTTTTGGTATAAAATACAGTTACATTCATCATTGGGATCTTGTACCTTTACATGAGTATCTTGATTCTTATTTTTTTCCCCTTCCCTTGCCCTCCCTTCACCCCTTCCACCCTTCCCTATTTGCAAAGACTTTGTTTCCATTTTTTTCCTTTTCTCATATTTTTTCTTTTTCCCTTCTTAACTTTCCCCTACCCCTCCCACTTCCCCTGCTCCTTTAGACCTTTTCTTCCTATTACACAATATCAATTATACATTTTTAAAATTACAATATCAAGATCTAGGAGACATTACCACAGATTTTACAGAATTTAAAAGGATATAGAAAGCATATTTCAAAAATCTGTTTTGAAATAAATTTGACAACTTCTAAGAAGTATCTTGGAAGACAAATTAATGAAACTAACTCTGGAGGAAATATAAAATTTGAATAGCACCTATTAAAGAAAGTATATTCCTAGCTTGAAAACCTACCTATATGACAACAGCAGGCTCATATACATTTTAACTGATAAATTATATCAAACATTTAAAGCAGAAAAAAGAAGGAACACTTCTCCCCTCATTTTAGGAACTCAACATTGTGCTAATCCTAAAACTGGATGAAGATAATAGAAGAAAAAGGTATGAACATAGATAGAAATTTGTTTAACAAAACAAACTATTAAAAGTCAGATCTGGCAGTATGTATAAAACGGTTTTGTTATAGGAATGGCAGTGTTGGTTCAGCATTGGAAGATCAACCCCCAAAAGTCATCATTTAAACAGAGGAAAGGAAAAAGCCATATGATCCTGTCACTATTTGGAGAAAAAGTATTGGACTAAATTCTACAGCTGTTCATGGTAAAAGCTATCAGGAGACTGGAAGTAGAACAGAACCTTCTCAAAAGATTAAAGACATGTACTCCGTACTTCCAGCGAGAATGTCTTATATGAATGGAGAAGATACAATGCTTTCTCCTTAAGGTGGGGAACAAGGGCACATATGCTTACTCTTTATCTGTCCATTAAACTTTGAAACCTAGGCCCCACCAAAATAGCCTGGCAATAAAATGACACAATTAGGATAGGATTGCCACAGCAGAAGCAAAATCTTTATATGTAGATGAAATGATCATCTATAGAGAAAATACTAAGAAATCTCTAGGAGCCCCTAGAACTTGTAGTTGAATTTAGCAGGATTAGAAAACACAAGGTATATATAAAAATTCAGGTCTGTGTATACTTGCTATAAATGAAGAATTGGATATTGAAATTTAAAAGTTATGTAGGAGTACAAAGGACCAAGAAAAGTTAAAAAAAACAAAAACAGTGTTGGAAGACGTTTAGTACCTAATTTTAAGACTTCTTCTAAAGCTACAGTAATCAAGGCAGAGTTGGTGTAAGGAAAGACATATAGATCATTTGAATAAAACAGAGAATCTAGAAAGAGAAGCACACATATATGGTCCACTGAGTTTTGAAAGATTATTTAACATTAGCATTTTATAGACTATAAACTCAATTCAGGAGCCGAGGAAGAGATAGTGTTTTCAGCAAATGGCACTAGAGCACCTGGTATCCATATATAAAAAATTAACCTCAACCCTTTATTTCCATACATAAAAATAACTTGAAGGGATCTATGAACCTAAATATGAAAGCCTAAAAGTATAAAACTTTTAGAAGAAATTATAAAGGAAAATATTTATGAATTCAGGGTAGGCAAGAACTACCTAGTATACAAAAGACATGATGTATAAAAGAAAAAAAATTGATAAATGAGATTCCATCAATATTTAGAACTTTAAATGACATCATTAAAATGAAAAGTAGTCCTTAAACAGACCATATTTAGAATGCATATAACCTATGACCAGAATATATAAAGAACTCTTAGAGCTCATTAATAGACAACCCAACTAAAAAGTAGACATAAGAAGATGATAAATAGCCAGTACAGCATAAGGAAAGGTGTGCAACTCTAGAATCAGAAAAATACTAATGAGTACAATAACAAGATTGAATTATACACTCATTAGGGAGATGAAGTTCAAAGTTTTAAAAGCCTTGTCAAGACTTTTTCTTTTTGTTGGATTCTCCCCCTTTGCGTTTAATTTGTCATGCCCAATGGATTCATTCTGCTGGGCTTCCTGGGGTTGTGATCCTCATTGTCTTTTCCTAGGGCATTGCCTAAAATTTTTTGGAGTGCTGGTTTGGTATTCATGAAATTCCTAAGGTGCTCTTTATCATGAAAGTATCTTATTTCTCCATCAATTTTGAAAGATAGTTTTGCAGGGTACATCAATCTGGGTTGGAGGCTGTTTTCCTTTAGGGCTTGAAATACATCACTCCGAGCTCTTCTTGCCTTGAGGGTTTGCATTGAGAAGTCTGCTGTGATTCTGATGGGCTTTCCTTTGTATGTGATTTGTTTCTTTTCTCTCACAGCTTGTAGAATTTTGTTCTTCTGTTGGATTTCTGGAATCCTAACTATTAAATGCCTATGTGTAGACTTTTTTTGATCAAGGCTATTTGGAGTCCTATATGCCTCACTTATCTGTATGTCAAGTTGTTTTCCCGTCCTTGGGAAGTTTTCTGCCATCACTTCTGTGAACAGTTTTTTCTGTGTCATCTGCACTCTCTCCTCTTTCATTGACTCCAGTCAGTCTTATGTTATTCTTCTTTGCATCGTCTAGCAGCTACTGGATTGATTTCTCATGTTCCTTTACAATTTTAAAGCAATTTTTCTTTTCCTGGTCACTAATTGCAATCTTATGTTCTATATGTGAAATTCTATCCTCACATTGGTACATTCTCCTATGCAGACTTTTGATGGAGCTTTTAATCTCTTGGAAATCTGTTTGCACCCGTTTTATGGATTCCATTTGTTTCCTGTGTTGGGATTCCATCATGTTCCTCAGATCCTCTATTTTTTTTTATCTGTGTCCTCTCTAGATTTATTAATCATGTCTTGCACCATAAGCTGTTATCTGAGTAATTATTTCTGATTTCATTTTTCCCAGATCCTCTTTTGTTGCCAGTTCAGAGAGTCCAGATGATTGAGTATCAGATTGTTCCATCTCGTTTCCCTTTGGGGTTGCTGTAGGTGATCCAGAAGTCTGTTTTTGAGGCTTTTTTACATGTGTTCTCATTTCCACGGGGTGGGGGGTGCTTCTGCCCCTGCGTGGCTCACCTTCTCTGCCCTAGGTGCTTCAGGTGGTGGCGGGGGAGCTTCGTTCCAGGTGCTGGGACTGGCTGAGCTTCTCTGCCCTAGGAGCTTGGAATGGTGGCGGGGGAATTTCCTTCCGGGTGCTGGGACCTTCTCAGCTTCTCTGCCCAAGGATCTTGGGATGGTGGCGGGGGTTGTTAATTTTAAATTAGTATAAATTAGGTCTTACCAGGAAAAAGAACAAAAGGACTCATTAATTTTTCTTCCAAATTTTAGTAGTCCATGCACTTATTTTACAGATTTAAATATTATTCTAAAACCTCACTCCTCTCTTGGACTTAAAATCTCATTAGTGTTATATATGTACATATATAGTATATTATATGTTTCCTTTTTTAAAATTTCTTGTCATTTTTCTGATAATGCAGGAAGAAATTGATACATTTTGATCTATTGATACTGGAGAATATATAAATGTTTCTTTTGTAGAGTTCATCCAGATTTGGCATTAAGTGATCTCATTTTACCTGGCCTCATGCATTAGTCTTCATACGGTTCTAGGACAGCCTTTGCTTGGCATTAACAAAGATACCTGAATCAGGTGTGCTGATTCTTTGTGTACTTGGCTGACCAGTATAAACTTTTAACTTTAAACTATTAACTTTAAAAAAAAAAGTTCTTCACAGACTGGCATGTAGATGACATCTGATAAGTCTGTTATAGAAAGTCATTCAGCTTTAGTGAATAGAAATTGAATACTTGACCTTTACCCGGGACAGTGGCTATTTTGTTGTCAACCAATTTTCTTAGTGCAGTTCCTATATTCCAAGTAGTTATATCTTGTAGAAGGTTTTTAATTGCTACACTATTTTACTGAAGAAAAAATGGTCATAGACCTTCTTACTGTTTATTGTTTCCATTTTGTAAAAAAAATAAAAGCAAATGATGAATTTCAGATTTTGCTGCTATTGTAGAAATAAATCCCTTGGTATCTTATATAGTAGCTGTTACCTGAGGAGGAATCATTTTGATCTCAGTCTTTTAAAAACTAACAGAACAGTTTCTTATTGAAATGATAAAGAAATAAGTCATATGAAAAGAGTAATATAATGATCAAAAGATTACATTTTTGCTACTTTAATGTTTGTCATTCTCCCTTATTCTTAATTTTCTGGCTTAAACATTTTCCCTTCTGAGCATAATTACCAAAAGATCAGAAGAGAGCCTAAAATGATGATAAAATCCACCATAAAATGTAGAGAAGGTAGTGTTGGATAGACAACTCAGTGGACCCAAGAATGAGGTGGGGGAGAGGGTGTGGCCAGAATGTTTTAATGCAGTTTGTTTTCTCCTGGAGCCAAGAAAGGGTTTTTGCTGTTTTTGTTTTTGCAGTTGTCCTTTGTTACTCTAAATTAAGATATTTGTATATACTTCCTTTCTCCCTAGAATGAGTGTCAGGCTGCACCTGGGACCATCTGGTATTTAGTGTAATCTCAGCATCCAGTAGAGGTTTTTGACCTTGTGGGTGCTTAGTCAGGTTCTGGGACAGTCACACCCTCAGTTGATGCTCACTGTATTACTGGAAAATTTTGCTTGATGACATATAAATATAAAAATATGTATACTTGAAAACTCCAGGGGCCTTTTGAGGTAAAGTGTCAGAATGCCTGGCCTGCTGTGTGACCTCAAACATCGCCTCCCTAGGCCTCAGTTTCCTCATCTCTGAGATCAAATAATAATACTATATGAATAATTAGTAACATCTAGCCTTTATAGTATGGTATATTCCAGACACTGTTTTAAGCACACCACATTTTTTTTTTTTAACACATGTAAGTCTCACAACCACCTTGTGGGATAGATAATATTATCATCTTCATTCACAAGTAAGGAAATTGAGGAATAGAGAAGTTAAAGTAATTTGCCCAAGATCAGATCACCTAGGTTTGGGGGCCTCTGTCACTCTGGTGAGCTTGTTAGAGGGAATAAGTGAGTCGATTCATGTGGTGCTTTGAGCATGGAGTCAGGCAGGTAGGAAGCACTCAGTCTACCACAGTGATAAGGACAAAGAAGACTTGCTGGTATGGTGACCTCAACTCCTATGATCACTATAAAGGTGGTGACTACTATTACCACTACTGATATTATCCACTCTGATTCATACTTAACTGTGGTTTTTTTTTTTTTGGTACTGGGGATCGAACTTGGGTCCTTGAGCTTGTGCAGCAGCAGGTGGCGAAACCACTGAGCTAAATCCCTGGTCCCTAACTGTGTTTTAATAATACTTAATGATTTTCCTAAATACTCTTTATAAGAGTCTGAAAAATGGCTTTAATAGTGTCTCTCTGGGTTTTTTGTTTGTTTCAAGGCAATAATACTTGTGTTGGTTCTCAGAGGGGTTTGTATTTGCTTTTAAATCTGGTATTGTAGCATGTTCATATAATATTTTGGTCCAGTGGCCCCATTTGAAGGTTGTAACAATACAGGGGAAAAAATGCAAGAGTTTTGGTTGAGCTTTTTGGGAATTATAAATTCCTGCTGGTCCGGTATAATCTCGTCAACAAAGCTGCCCCTGTAGCAGTTTTAAAACATATTTTTCAGTACAGTGCATAGATTTCAGGGGAATGGAGTTCAGGGGTGATTGGTAACTGTACCACTTACTAACATTTTTTCCTCTTCCTAAAATTCTAATTCTATTAAATTTGCCTTTTAAAAATGAAAATGTTATTTTCTGATGGCACTAAAATTGAAGATTTTTGTCCTTAATGCTTCATTCTAAAGAGAAGAAACAGAAGATGAGAAGACAGTAGTCTTATTTCTATTTTTTTTTTTTAGTAGTCTTATTTCTAAAAACATAACTCTCTTGCAGTTTAAATTCACCAACTTTGTAATGTTAACCAAGTGGTGTTTCATCTGTACAATAAACATTAGGCTGATGTTTCTGGCTCCTTCCCCTAAGCACTTTGCATTCCTAGTGGCTTAGTCCAGCATTTTCAAGGACAGGAGCACAAAGGGAGCACACAGGGACCTTCAGAATCCTGAGAAGAGGAAATCTGTATGTTCACTGCTGTTAGATAGAATTTTGAAAGTCTTTGAAAAATGGAATTTCTCTGTGTGTCCCAGATTTTATAGAGAGAAACCTAGTGTCAATTGAAAAAACAGCATTCTGGAATGGTTCTTAGCCCAGTGGTTTGGAGGACCCTCCAGACACTGGTGTTTTAGAAGGCTGTGGCTAGGTTTAAAAGAAGAAATCTTTATATGTTCTCATGCTGGTAAACTGGACATCAGTATCATAGTAACTGCTCTCTTTTATCAGGGTAGTTTTGTGGAAAAGAAAGCCAGCTTCCTTCTGGCCTTAGATGATTGGGCCTTGTCTGCCCAGCCTTGGGCACATTATGGAAAGTCCAAGTGACTCAGCTTTTTCATCTTTCAAACAAGACTGCATTGGACTTGCCTGCTTCATTCAAGTGTGGTAGTTGTAATCATTCTCTGACGTGATGCATATGTTTTATGTGCAGAAAATGTCTGGCATATGGTTAATTGCTTTGAAAATGTTAGATAATATTACAGCATGTTGTATCACTTACCTGGAGCACCTCTAATGTTTATATAACCCTGCAGTGCAAACCATTATCCCTATCTTGTGGAAGGGAAAATTGAGACTCGCAAAGGTTAATTGCTTTGTTTTGAATGTGAAGTCATGGATCTTGTGTATCCTCCTCATTCTGGTACTTGTTCTCCGCAGTTGTCCACCAGCACCAAGCTTGTGTGATGGACCAGGAGCGGATAACTTCTGACTCCTTCTGGACCTTTCTCATACTTATATGCTAGAATGCTTATCCAGTTCAAGGGAGACACACTTGTGAAATATACAGTTCCTTTTCAGAGGAAAATATCCTTACTTCTGGTTTGACTCGCTTATATTTGTCAAAATGTTACTTAATATATTAAACATGGAATAAATGTCTTACTTTGTAGCACCTGTACAGTTACAAGGTAAAACAAGTTTGTGAATAAAATGTCAAGAAACTATAAAACAAATAAAATTAGTAATTATATTAATTGATGTGGTTGATATTGTTATTTTGCTGAAAGTACTCTGTCAATTTTGGGTTTTTTGAGTTCATTCACACTTGGGATGGATTGTTTAATCTGGGGCTGCCTTTTGATTTCAGGATATTAATGTATTACAAACCTTTAAATAGGTCTAGTTTCATACAAGTCAACCTAAAAATTTCTTTTTAAGTAGGTATGTTATATAACTGTTTTTTTTTTTTGTACCAGGGATCGAACTCAGGACCTTGCGCTTGCAAGGCAGGCGCCGGAACCACTGAGCTATATCCCCAGCCCTGTTATATAACTTGATAGTAATAATTTCAAGATACTAATAGTTCAGAATAATGGGACTTCAGGAATACCAAGTTTCATGGGTATTACTTATTAAACCTGGAAAGCTGTCTTCTTGGGGAGTTGAGATATGAGTTCAGCATTTAAGTGTAGCAAGCCTTATGCTTGCTAGTCCTAGTCCCAAATTTAGGGCCTGGAGTCCAAATTCCTGCGTTCATTGCTACAGTATTTTTATTGATTGAATTTTTTTTGCTGGGTTGGGAATTGAACCCAGGCATTGTACATGCTAGGAAAATGCTCTACCACTGAACTATATCTCCAGCCCTGCTACAGTATTTTTTACATTAAGTAAATTCTATGAATTTTATAATTACACTAAATTTATTGGTAACAATTATATTTATTATACTATATTATTTACCTTTGTATTGTTTTTGATTGCCATGTACAGTGACAGTGAAGAAGAGAATCCAGTTTACCACATCCCATATGGGAGTCAGCAGACTTTCTGTAAAAGACGAGATGGTGAATCTGTGATGCTCTGCATACACATACGGCCTCTGCTGCCACTCTCCAGCTCTGTTCCTATAGCAGGAAAGCAGCCACTGGCAGTACATTTATAATAATTTATTAATGGCCATTGAAATGTAAATGTTTTATACTTTTTCAGGTGTCATAATGTATTCTTTAAAATTTTTTCAGCTATTTAATTGTGGAATTTAATTTTGTGTACATCATTATACAAATACCTAACTCCATATATATTTTCCACAGATTTTTCAAATTCACTCAACATTACTAATTGAATACTCATTTCTGCCCTACTGATTTTAAACACTATGTTTATTGAATTCTAGATAATTTGATTAAACTAAAAAAAATTATGAAAAATACCTAACACAATTAAACTTTAGCATTTGAAGTGTCTGGTCACATTGTTAAGTACATTGACATCATTCATCGTGCATCATCTCTAGAACATTTGGAGCAGTACGATCATACTGGGTAACCATGGTAACCATTTCACGTTGCTGTATACATACATTTAGTCTCAGCAAATTTTGTTGTTTTTTTCTGTATCGTACACATTTTTATTAGTTTTTTTCCCCTTCATCTTTAAAGTTTTTTTTGTTTATTGTTTGTTTTAATTGTTATGAATTGTCACTTCTTCCATCCTGTTCCCTTGTATTTCCTAATTTGTTTTTTCAGCTATATAGAATACCTCTTTTGGAGGGATAGACATTGTTATTGGGGGCATCTTTTTGGTACGTGGAACTTCATTTTAACCTGAAATTGGTCTTTTTCAACATCAGCATGTAGCGATAAAATAGGACTATAAAACTGGAAAAGGTGAAGTAACATGAATTGACTTAGAATTTAGAGCTTTCTGTGAATTGAAAATTATGCATGTCACTTTCTCATTGAGACCTGCCTTGGCTACCCTATTTAACACTGAAAACCTTCACCTCTAATTTGTGATTAGATTTCCCTTTGCCCTACTCACTTCTTTTCCCCACAGAACTCCTTATTAACAAATATATAATTTATCTGCCCCTCCCTTGTAGTCTGTTCCCTCTAGAAATGAAGCTTCATTGGGCTGGGATATCTGCAGAAGTTTCCTAGAACACAAGTGCCTTTAAATATTATCTGAATGAATAAAACTTTAGGCAGAAACAAATTAGTATTAAATGGGGATTTCTAAAAAAAAAAAAAAAAAAAAGACCTGATTGTTTAAGAAAGTGATTCTATCATAAATGCATGTTGGATTTTGTCAAATGCTTTTTCTGCGTCTATGGAGATAATCATATGTCCTCGGCTCTATTGATATAGTGTATTAATTACATTGATTGATTTTCGTATATTGAACCATCCCTGCATCCCTGGGATGAATCCCACTTGATCAGGGTGTATGATCTTCTTGATGATCTTCTGCATTCTGTTTGCCATTATCTTATTAAGGATTTTTGCATCTATGTTCATTAGTGAGATTGGCCTATAGTTGTCTTTTTCAGTTGGGTCTTTCTCTGCTTTGGGGATCAAGGTGATGCTTGTTTCCAGGAATGAATTGGGGAGTATTGCTTCCCTTTCAATTTCATTGAAGAGTTTAAACAGTAGTGGCAGCAGTTCCTCTCTAAATGTCTTGTAGAATTTAGCAGTGAAGCCATCAGGGCCTGGGCTTTTCTTAGTTGATAAGTTTTTCATTACATTTTCAATTTCATTGGTTGATTTTGGGTTGTTCAGAATTTTTAGGTCTTCTTTGTTCAACTTTGGTAATTCATATGTATCTAGGAATCTGTCCATTTCTTCTGTGTTGTCCATCTTACTGGCGTATAGGTTCTGGAAGTAGGTATTGATGATCATCTGGATTTCTGCTGGGTCTGTTGTCATTTCACCCTTTTCATTCCTAATTGCATGGATTTGGGCCTTTTCTTTCCTTTTTCTGATAAGGATGGCTAAGGGTTTCTCAGTTTTGTTGATTCTTTCGAAGAACGAACCTTTGGCTTCATTGATTTTTTGTATCATTCTCTTAGTCTCCATTGCATTGATTTCTCCTCTGATCTTTGTAATTTCCTCCCTTGTATGAGCTTTGGGGTTGTCCTGCTCTTCTTTTTCTAGAAGCTTGAGGTTCAGCATCAGGTTGTTTAATTGGGCTCGTTCTGCTTTCCTAATATGTTTATTCACTGCTATGAATTTCCCTCATAAGACTGCTTTCATTGTGTCCTATAGATTCCGATATGTTGTATTGTCATTGTCATTTAATTGAAGGCACTGTCTGATTTCTTATTTCATTTCCTCTGTTACCCATTGGTTATTCAGAAGTGTGTTGTTCAATTTCCACGTGCTTATGAAATTTTTTGAGTTTCTTTTGCTATGGATCTCCAATTTGATCGCACTATGGTCTGATAATCTACAGGGGATAACTTCAATTCCTTTGCACTTACTTAAACATGTTCTGTGTGTGAGTATGTGGTCTATTTTGGAGAATGACCCATGTGCAGCTGAGAAAAATGTGTATTCTGATTTTGTGGGGTGGAAGACTCTGTAAACATCTGTTAAGTTCATTTGTTCAGGAGTTCGATTGAGTTCTAGTATTTCATTACTTATTTTTAGTCTAGTTGATCTATCTATTTGTGACAGTGGGGTGTTGAGGTCCCCCACTACAGTTGTATTAGTGCATATATGACTTTTCATGTCCATTAGTATTTGTTTTATATAGTTGTGTGCACTAGTGTTTGGTGCATAGATATTTATGATTGTCATCTCTTCCTCTTGGATTGTTCCCTGTACAAGGATGTAGTGTCCTTCTTCATCTCTCTTAATCAATGTATGATAAAAACCCTACAAAAAATTGGAATAGATGGTCTCTACCTCAAACTGATAGAAACCATTTATGAAAAACCAACAGCCAATATCATACTAAATGGTAAAAAACTGAAATCCTTCACACTAAAATCAGGAACAAGACAAGGATGTCCACTATCATCACTCTTGTTCAATATAGTTCTGGAAACATTAGCCATGGCAATTAGACAAGAGAAAGAAATAAAAGGAATAAAGATAGGTAATGAAGAAGTCAAATTATCATTATTTGCAGATGACATGATACTCTATATAGAAGACGCCAAGAACTCCACCAAAAGTCTTCTAGACTTAATAACTAAATTCAGTCAAGGAGCTGGTTACAAGGTCAACACACAAAAATCAATAGCTTTCCTCTACACCAATGACAGACTCACTGAGAGAGAAATAAAGCAAATAATTCCTTTCACAATAGCATCCAAAAAACTGAAATACCTAGGAATCAACCTAACGAAAAAAATCAAAGACCTCTTCTCTGAAAACTATGGCACTCTGAAAAGAGAGATTGAAGATGATATCAGAAGATGGACAGATACCCCCTGTTCCTGGGTAGGAAGGATTAATATGGTGAAAATGGCCATACTTCCAAAACTGCTATATAGATTTAATGCAATTCCAATTGAGATCCCAGCAGCATACTTGATAGACCTTGAGAAAACAATCCAAAAATTCATTTGGAACAAGAAGAGACCTAGAATAGCAAAAGCAATTCTAGGTAACAGAGACATGGCAGGGGGTATCACAGTCCCCAACCTGAAACTCTACTACAAAGCTACTGTGATAAAAACAGTATGGTACTGGCAAAGAAACAGACTTGAGGATCAGTGGAACAGATTAGAAGATGGAGAAACAATGCCAGACACACTCAGCCATCTCATCTTCGACAAAGGAGCCAAACATCCTCACTGGAGGAAAGATAGCCTCTTTAATAAATGGTGCTGTAAAAATTGGGCTTCAACTTGCCAAAGATTGAAACTAGACCTGTATCTCTCACCATGCACTAAACTAAAATCGAAATGGCTTAAAGGTCTAAATATTAAAATAGAAACTCTGAAGCAGTTGGAACAGAGGTTAGGTAGAAGCCTTGAAGACATTGGTGTAGGAAAAGATTTTATGAACAAAACCTCAGTTGCCTGTGAACTAGCACAAACAATCAACAAGTGGGATCTCTTCTTCTTAAAAGGCTTCTGCACACCAAGAGAAACCACCAGCAGTGTGAAGAGACAACCCACAAAGTGGGAAAAAATCTTCACCTGCTCTTCCTCAGACAAAGGTCAACTATCTCGAATCTATAAAGAACTTAAAAAGATCAGACCTCCCAAATTTAAAGACTCAGTCCAAAAATGGGCATCTGAAATGAACAGACATTTCTCAGACAAAGAAGTAGGAATAGCAAATAAATACATGAAAAAATGTTCAACATCACTGGTCATTCGAGAGATGCAAATGAAAACAGGGCTGAGATTCCACTTCCCTCCAGAAAGAATGGCTGCTATCATGAAATCAACCAATAACAAATGCTGGTGGGGCTGTGGGGAAAGAGGAACCCTGCTCCACTGCTGGTGGGAGTGTAGACTGGTGCAAGCACTGTGGAAATCAGTATGGAGATACCTGAAAGAACGAGGACTGGAAGTCCCATTTGACCCCACTATTCCACTGCTGGGGATCTTCCCCAAAGAATTAAAACAATCATACCACAGTGATATATGTGTGCCCATGTTCATAGCAGCACAGTTTGTAATAGCTAAAACTTGGAAACAGCCCAAATGCCCATCAACTGGAGACTGGATAAAGAAAATGTGGTTTTTTAATACAATGGAGTACTACTCAGCCATAAAAATGAGAAATTAGAGTCATTTATAGCTAAGTGGATGCACATTGAGGTGATACTCTTAAGTGAAATAAATAGGACACCCATGAATAAATACCGAATAGTTTCTCTGGTGTGAGAACCTGAAAGTGTAAATAAGGACTAAATGTATAATAGGTAATGTGAAATAGGAAGAAAAGGGGCAAAAGGGAAGGAAGTGGGAGGGCTAGAGGAAAGGATAGAAGGGAATGGGATTAATATGAGAAAATGTAAAAATAGGAACAAAATCTTTGTAAATAGGGAGGACTGGAGGGGTTGAAGGGAGGGCTGGGCAAGGGTGAAAAATAAGAACCAAGAGAGACTATGTAAAGGTGCAAATTTCCAATGGTGAATTTCATTATATTGTATACCTAAAATGTACCAATTATTAGAATGCATAATCGATGATGTAAAATAGGAAGAAAAGGCCCAAAGGGGTAGGGGTTGTGGGAGGGTCAGGGGAAAGGAAAAATGCTGAGAAATGGAAAAAATAGAAATAAAGTCTTTTTAAATAGGGAAGAGTGGAGTGGGTGAAGGGAGGGCTAGGAATGGGAAAAAAATAAGAACCAAGATGCATTATGTAAAGGTACAATTCCCAATGAGAAATGTAATTG
This sequence comes from Heterocephalus glaber, assembly GCF_053883595.1. NCBI lineage: Eukaryota > Metazoa > Chordata > Mammalia > Rodentia > Bathyergidae > Heterocephalus > Heterocephalus glaber. Next base: position 12,236,761 of record NW_028258312.1, on the reverse strand, counting down.
TGTTGTATACCTACAATGTACCAATAAAAGAATTTAATACAAAAAAAGAAAAAGAAAGTGATTCTACTAGAAGATTTTAAAATTAGTCCAAATGAGGCCTTTTCTTCCCAGAAGGAATCTATGGGTAAAATATACATTAAGAAAATAGTCCTTGCCCGGCATTTAGCTCAGTGGTTCTGCCAGCTGCCTCGCAAGCACAAGGTCCCGAGTTCGATACCTGGTACCTAACAAAAAAGAAAATAGCCCTTCAGCTAGGAGGTATGTGGTGTATACTTGAATATATGAAGAACGAGGAATGTCACCATTTATTTCCAGGGCATATTTTACCGTGTGAAGGCATCCCCCGCTCCCCAGAAATAGAGGATATATTGGCTTCTGCCCTTTTTCATTTTCCCTGCAAAGTATATGTCATGGAAGTCACTGTTCTCTATTTTTATAGATGGGAAATAAAAGAAGAAGAGTTGTTTTTCTAGATGAGAGATTAACATTGGATGGTTCTATTTATTTTTCTTTTGTAGTGCTGTAAATGAAAGGTCACCTGCCAGATTCTGTCTGCCCTAAAGAGACCTGCAATCGTTTTTTGTTTTTTTTCTGCGTGCAGAGCTGTGTTACTTCTGGCTTCACACTTGAATGGCATTGTGCCATCTCGGGGTAAGCAGGCTGGAAATCAAGTAAGCATCTCTTGGACCCCCACTAAGTACAGAAAAGGCTGCATCACAGAAAATGATAAAGGAGACTTTGGAGAATTGCCTATCAGCTATTGCCTCTCCCCACGTGTATTTTTTCTAAGATTTGATTTGTGTTCTCCTTTAGTGCTTGCACATTGCTCTTCTGCAGTCTCCTTGCTTTTGCCCTGTACTTGTGTTTATGTGTTTATATTTGTTCTGTCTCCTTCTTAGGTGGTAACATTGTCAAAGGCAGACAGATTGTCTTCTACTTGGTAATTCTCCAGAGCTTTCTGTACAGTATTTTAAACTAGGAGCACTCAATTAATGTTTGCTTAACAAGTAAACAAGAGGGAAAATTCAGGTTTCAGGAAGGAGATTGTAATATTACCAAAAATTATATTAAGGAGTCAGAGTAATCAAAACTGGCAATTGGTCTCTCTGGCATTTAGAGTGAAATGAAAACTGGACCCCACATGGGTGGATAAAATGAGTTGTGGGACTGCTCAAGTAGATGATTATTATTGTTTTCCTTCCAAAGCCTGGCCTGTGGCATTTTGTTCCAAAGGAAATTTTAGACCTGTGGTGATTTTATCTTGCCAAATTAGAAACCTCTGAAATGAGTCATTCTCATTTAGTTTGTTTTTACACGAAAGAGGATTGCATAGACAACCAAATGCCTAGTTTTCTGATGGGTAGGTGATGACAGTTGTCTCAGTTTGTCCTTGTCATGGTTCCCATGGTAATATTTTATCTGTAGATGCTGAACAGGACAGGTTTATGTTGTGTGCTTGGAGGGAATACTTTGAATTTGAATTGGGCAGTCCCTAGTACAAAGTCCCTAGTACAAAGTGCTAGGATATGAGGTTAGAACAAAAGACAATGCCCTGTCCTGGAAAATGCCCCACACTTGCCTAGCAGGAAAGGGCTCTTTTCTGGGGTTCCAACTTGACTCCCATAAAGAGAAGGAATTGAGAGAAGGGATCTGCGGACTAGATTTTCACCCCCACTAGATTTTTTTCCTTATATTCTTTGCTTGGTACATTTTAGGTATACAATAAATTTACATTTATCATTGGGAACCTGTACCTTTACTTGATGTATCTTGGTTCTTATTATTTCTGTATTCCTGTCCTCCCTTCCCAAAGACTTTGTTTCTATTTTTTCTTTGTCTCATAATTTTTCCTTTCCCTTCTTTTCTTTCCCCTACCCCTCCGACTTCCCCTACCCCATTGGACCTTTTCTTCCTATTTCACATTATCAGTTATTAATTTTAATCATTTTAGTCCTTATTTACAATTTCAGTTTCTCACACCAGAGAAACTATTTGGTATTTACACATGTGTGTATTATTTCACTTAAGAGTATGGCCTCAATATGCATCCATTTACTTATAAATGTCTCTAGTTTGTCATTCTTTATGACTTACTAGTACTCCATTAAAAAAAAAACCACATCTTCTTTATCCAGTTTCCAGTTGATGGGCACTTGGGCTGTTTCCAAGCTTTATCTATTACAAACTGTGCCGCTATAAACATGGGTGCACATATATCACTGTAGTATGATTCTTTTAATTCTTTTGGGAAGATACCCAGAAGAGGAACAGCTGGGTCTAATGGGACCTCTAGCCCTAGTTCTTTGAGGTATTTCCATGCTGATTTCCACAGTGATTGCACCAGTCTGCACTCCCACCAACAATGGAGAAGGGTTCCTTTCTCCCCACACCCCCACTAGCATTTGTTATTGGTTGATTTCTTAATAGCAGCCATTATTTCTGGGGTGAGGTAGAATCTCAGTGTTGTTTTCATCTGCATCTCTCGAATGACCAGTGATGTTGAACATTTCTTCACATTTTATTTGCTGCTTTTATTTGTTTGTCTGAGAAATGTCTGTTCATTTCAGATGCCCAGTTTTGAATTGGGTCTTTAAATTTTGGGGTTCTGATTATTTTCAGTTCTTTATATATTCTAGATAGTAGTCCTTTGTCTGAGGTACAGCTGCTAAAATTTTTTCCCACATTGTAGGTTGTCTCTTGGCTCTGATGATGGTTTCTCTTGCTGTGCAGGAGCTTTTTAATAAGATGAGATCCCAGTTGTTGATTCTTTGTGCTAGATCCTGTGCTACTGAGGTTTTTTTGTTCATAAAGTCTTTTCCTATGCCAGTGTCTTCAAGAGTTCTATCTAACCTATCTTCCAGCAAGTTTAGTGTTTCTGTTTTAATATTTAGATCTTTAATACACTTCAATCTTAGTTTAGTGCATGGTGAAAGCTATGGGTCTAGTTTTAATCTGTGGCAGATTGAAATCCAGTTTTTTTTTTTAACACCTTTTATTGAATAGGCTATCTTTCCTCCAGTGAGAGTGGTTGTCTCCTTTGTCAAAGACGAGGTGGCTGAGTATGTCTGGAGTTGTTTCTGCATCTTCTAATCTACTCCACTCATCCCCAGGTCTGTTTCTTTGCCAGTACCATGCTGTTTTTATCCCAGGAGCTTTGTAGTATAGTTTCAAGTTGGGGATTGTGATACCCCCTCCCATGTCTCTGTTGCCTAGAATTGCTTTTGCTATTCTAGGTCTCTTCTGATTCCAAATGAATTTTTGGATTGTTTTCTCTAGTTCTGTGAAATATATTATTGGAATTTCAATTGGCATTGTGTTAAATCTATATAGCAGATTTGGAAGTACAGCCATTTTCACTATATTGGTTCTTCCTACCCAGGAAAAGGGACATCTTTCCATTTTCTTATATAATCTTTGATCTCTTTTTTCAGAGTGCTGTAGTTTTCAGTGTAGAGGCATTTTGCTTCCTTTATTAGATTCATTCCTAGATATTCATATTTTTGGATGCTAGTATAAAAGGAATTTTTCCCCTAATTTCTCTCTCAGTGAGTCTGTTATTTGTGTACAAGAAGGCTCTTGTTTTCTGAATGTTGACCTTGTATCCAGCTACTCTATTGAATCTTTCAATTAAGTCTAGAAGTCTTTTGGTGGAGTTTTTTGGGTCTTCTATAAAAAGTATCATATTGTCAGCAAATAATGACAGTTTAACTTCATCCTTTCCTATCTGTATTCCTTTTGTTTCTTTCTCTTTTCTAATTGCTTTGGCTAATGTTTCCAAAACTATATGAACAAGAGTGGTGATAGTGGGCATCATTGTCTTGTTCCTGATTTTAGCATGAAAGTTTTCAGTTTTTGACCATTTAGTATGATGTTGGCTGTTGGTTTTTCATAGATAGCCTTAATCAGGTTGAGATAAAGACCTTCTATTCCAGTTTTCTGTAGGGTTGTTATCATGAATGCATGCTGGATCTTGTCAAATCCCTTTTCTGCATCTATTGAGATGATCATATGGTTTTTATTCTGTTAATATAGTGTATTACATTTATTGATGTATGTATGTTGAACCATCCTTGCATCCCTGGGATAAATCCAACTTGATCAGGGTGTATGATTTTCTTGATGACTCTCTGTATTCTGTTTGCCAGTATCTTGTTGAGGATATTTGCATCTATGTTCATTAGGGAGATTGGCCTGTAGTTCTCTTTTTCGGTTAGGTCTTTTCCTGGTTTTGGAATCAAAGTAACACTTGCTTCCAGGAATGAATTTGAAAGTATTACTTCCCTTTCAGTTTTCTTCATGAGTTTAATGAGTAATGGCAATAGTTCTTCTTTAAATGTCTTAGAATTCAGCAGTGAAGCCATCAGGACCTGAGCTTTTTTTTGTTGGTAAATTTTTTATTACATTTTCAATTTCACTCATTGTAATTGGGGTGTTTAGAATTTCTATATCTTCATTTAATTTTTGCAATTTGTATGTATCTAGGAATCTGCCCATTTCTTCTGTGTTTTCCATTGTATTAGAGTAGAGGTTCTGGAAGTAGGTATTGATGATCCTCTGGATTTCTGGTGGATCTGTTGTGATTTCACTTTTTTTGTTCTTAATTGCATGGATTTGAGTCTTTTCTTTCCTTTTTTGATAAGGTTGGCTAAAGGTTTATTGATTTTATTCTTTTGAAAAAGCAACTCTTTGATTCATTGATTTTTTTTTTTTTGTATCGTTCTCTTAGTCTCCATTGCATTGATTTTTGCTCTGATCTTTAGAATTTCCTCCTTTGTAGGAGGTTTGGGTTTGTTATGCTCTTCTTTTTCTAGGAGCTTGAGCTTCTGCATTAGGTTATTTGAGTTCTCTCTGATTTCCTAATATGGGCATTGACTGCTATGAATTTCCCTTGTAGAGTTGCTTTCATTGTGTCCCATAGATTCTTGTACGTTGGACTGGCATTATCATTTACTTGTAGAAAATGTCTAATTTCTTCTTTAATTTCCTCTGTGACCCATTGGTTCTTCAGGGGGGGTGTCAATTTCCATGTGTTCGTGGAGGTTTTGCAGTTTCTTACGTAACTGATCTCTAGTTTTCTTGCACTATGGTCTGAAAATATACAGGGAATAACTTACATTTACTTAGACATGTCCTATGAGCTAGGATGTGGTCTATTTTGGAAAATGACCCACGTGCAGCCAAAACGAATGTACATTCTGATTTTCTTGTGTAGTACACTCTGTAAACATCTATTAATTCCATTTGTTCAATAGCTTGGTTCAGTTCTAGAATTCCGTTGTTAATTTTTTGTCTAGATGATCTGTCTATTTGTGACAGTGGGGTATTGAGGTCCCCCACTACAATTATATTAGTGCTTATTTGGTTTTTCATGTCCATTAATATTTGTTTTGTATAGTTGGGGGCATTTGTATTTGGTGCATATATATGTAGGATTATCATGTCTTTCTCTTGGATTGTTCCCTTCACAAGGATGTAGTGACCATCTTTGTTTCTGTTAATTATTGTTGGTTTGAAATCTATTTTGTCTGCAAATAAGATTGCTACCCTGCTTTTTTCCAGGTTCCTGTGGTGTGGAGAACTGTTTTCCATCCTTTTACTTTCAGTCTATGAATTTCTTTTTGAGTTAGATGTGTTTCTTGTACACAGCATATTGTTGGATTTTGTTTCTTAATCCATTCTACCAGCCTATTTCTTTTGATTGGTGAATTGAGGCCATTTACATTGATGGTTACAATTGATAGATATTGACTCAACCTTGTCATGATGTTTTACTGTTGTTGGCTCTTTTATTTTTTATTTTTCCCCCTCTCCCTTTAGTTTCTTGCCTTGCCTGGTGGCTCCCCTCTGTTTTGCCTCACGGAGTTGTGACCTTCATTGTCTTTTTCTAGGATATTGTTTAGAATTGTTTGGAGTGCTGGTTTGGTGTTCATGAAATTTCTCAGGTGTTCTTTGTCATGGAAGTATCTAATTTCCCCATCAATTTTGAAAGATAATTTTGCTTGATACAACAGTGTAGGTTGGAAGTTATTTTCTGTTAGGGCTTGAAATACTTCACTCCAGGCTCTCCTTGACTTGTGTTGAGAAGTCGCCTGTGTTTCTGACGGCTTTTCCTTTGTAGGTAATTTGTTTCTTTTCTCTAACTGCTTGAATTATTTTGTTCTTCTGTTGGGTTTCTGGGATATTTCTACTATATGTCTGGGTGTAGATTTTTTTGGGGGGGTGGTACCAGGGATCAAACTTGGGTCTTTGTGCTTGTGCAGCAGGCAGCAAAACCACTGAGCTATATCCCTCCCCCTGTAGATTTTTTTTTTTTATCATGGCTAGATGGAGTTCTGTATGGCTCACTTATCTGTGTGTCCAATTCTCTACCTCTGTCTGGTAAGTTTTCTACTATTACTTCTGTGAAAAGTTTTTTATGTCAATTATACTTTGTTCTGCTTTTTTTTTTTTTTTAATTTTTTTTTTTTTTTTTGGTACCAGGGATTGAACTCGGGTCCTTGCGCTTGCACAGCAGTCAGCGAAACCGCTGAGCTAAATCCCTGTCCTACTGTTTTGTGGACTCCTATCAGTCTTATGTTATTCTTCTTTGCATCATCTAGCAGCTGCTGGATTGATTTCTCATGGTCCCTTACTATTTTTAAGAAATCTCTGTTTTCATGGTTGCTAACTGCAATCCTGTCTTCTATGTCTGATATTCTGTCTTCACATTCCCTTAATCTGTTTTGAATACTTCCAGTGGAGTTTTTATTCTCATGCATATCTGTTTGAATCTGTTTCATGGATTCCATTTCTTATGTTGGGTGATCATGCTTTCCATTTCTTTCTTATGGTGGGCATTCATGGCTTCCAGTATGTTTCTGAACTCATCTATTTTTTTATCTGTTCCTGTTCTAGAGCCTATAAACATGTCTTTCACTCTGCTCACCATCTCTGTAGTTATCTGGGAAATTATTTCATTTTTGAATTTTTCTAGGGCATCATTCATCTCTTTTGTTACTTCCTGTGGTATCAGTCCAGGGTGTCCAGGTTATTGATTATCAGACTTTTCCACTTTGTTTCCCCCAGAATTTACCTTTGGTGGGGTGGAAGTCTGAGTTTGTGCCTTGGTTAAATGCCTTCTCATTTTTCTTTTTGGTGCTGTCCTTGGTTTAATTCCTGGGTTGAGACTTCAAAATTGCTTATTGTAAGTATCTTTGTTGCTTGTATTTAGAACCCTTATGGAATGATTGCTTCTTAAAGGTGTCTTCCATGCATAGCTGGTCTTTAGATTTTGAGTCTCTAATGACTCTGAAGCTGTCTCATTTTCATTTTACCAGAAGGTTAACTGATTAGATCAATCACAACACCTTGGCCCAAGTGATACAATCAGCAGCACCATAGCATCAAGTACATCTTAGAAAATGACAATTTGTGGTAATTATTAATCTATCACCTTTAACTGTGTGAATTAATTCAAAATTGAGGACCAACCCAACATATGTTTATAGTCAATAAACTCTTCGATATAGCAACTTTACCCTTTGGGATGGGGAGTTAGAGGGATTTGGGAAGGAAGGGATAGATAGGTAGAAGGATAGGGAAAGGTTAGCAATAAGGCTAGAGGACACAGGCAAGATAAGGAAAAAAAGAAGAAGAGAAAAATAAAGAAGAAATCCAAATTAAGGCCAGAATAGGAATAAAAAGGGAGATGAAGAACAATGTGGGACACCAAGAAAGCAAGTATGAGAAAGAGAGAAAAAGAAGAGAAAAGAAAGAAAAAAGAGAAGAGAAAAATTAAAATTGAAAAAGAGTAAAAAAAAGAAAAATTAAAAATAAGAGCAAAATAATAATAATAATTTTTAAAATAACAAATAACAGATCAAAATGAAAGGCCTCCTTCAGGGTATATCTCTGCTGTTACAATAGACAACGTGGGCAGCATTGTGCAGATATAAGTCAATGAGTCTCAGCAAGCCAGTTCCAGACACATGAGATTCAGGCAAATTTTTGGCTGCAAGTCCCAAGGTGAGCTCCCTGTCCTCCTGCAGGGTTGAACTCTGCAAGGTTTTACTTCAGGTTTCAGCTGCCCTTCCCCTGAAGATAGTCCAGGTTCTGATGGGAGGCGATGATCCCCCTAACTTACCAAGTATGGTGGTCTGGTGTGTCTTTATTGCAGAGATCCTCTTCACTTTTCCAGTGGGCCTCAGTTTTCGTCAAGGAGCCTGAGAGAGGCCCTCTGTGTATTGTTCTCTTCTGCTGTATCTTCTGGAATTCAGGACAATGACCGTTATGACCCCTTGTGCTTTGGTGGTGTGGAACCAGGTAGCAGGACAGCCAAGCTGGTCACTGTGGATGTGGCAAGGGGTCCTCACTATCTGGCTGGTCGCCTGTGGGCGTGGCATGGGTTGGATGAAGCCGGGCTCCAGGTGGCCAGGGACCTCTCCGCTTGTCTGGCTAAGCTCTATTTTTTATTTTGAGACACAATCTTGTCAAGTTGCTCAGGCTCACTGCAAATTAGCGATCTTCCTGCCTCAGTCTTCTATGTAGATGGGATAATAGGCATGTGTCACTGCACCCTACTCATCTTTGTTTCATTGGCCACTCAAATAGTGTTGGTGATGCATCTTTACAAAATGCTGAGCAACTCCTGGCAAAATTCCAAATATAACAAAATGCTGTGTTTCTTTTTTTTTTTTTTTGTACCAGGGATCGAACTCTGGTCCTTGCGCTTGCAAGGCAGGCGACGGAACCACTGAGCTAAATCCCTGGCCCAAAAATGCTGTCTTTTGATTCCTCTATCTAGTCCTTTCATTTTTAAGCATAAGGATTTTTAAATCATGCAAAAATTTCTTTGTATGTAAAATGGAATTTGGTTCCAGTATCAAGTAATTATAAAGAAGTTTGTCACTCGGGTGATTCATGGGACATTTCAAAGTTGAATAGTGTGTGGTACAGTACTTCATTTAGAAGGATTGTGTTGGACGCGGCATGACGTATCTTTGGACTGGACCTCTGTCTACTCTGGCCAGCCGCCTTCTCCCACGGCTCTAACAACTGCATTTATCAATTGCCCGCTAGAAGGTAGCACTCTTCCCTGTCAAAAAACATTGCTCTAAGGCAGCCTTTCTCAGACCTAGCACTTTTTAGCGTTTTGGGCCAGGAGAGTCTTTGTTGTAGAGGCTGTGCTGCACACTGGAAGACGTTTAGCAGAGTCTCTGGCTGGCAGCTACCAGATGCCATTGCACTCCCTGAACTGTAAAAACAAAACCTGACTTCAGGTATTGCCAGATGTCTCCTGGAGGACAAAGTTGCTCCAGCGTTCAGAAGCCCTATTCTGAGATCTCTACCACCTCCCAAAATCTATCATTAGAATGATACCATATTAGTTAATATAGATAAAATATTGCATTCCACATTAGTCGACATTAGTTTTCCTGCCAGGCTCACCTAGTAAGTGAAGCTTGTAATAATGCCTCATGCTTATTTTTTCCAGTTATTTAATACTGGAATTATTTATATTGTCAGGCTTTAAAGAGGTATGAACCATATGCAGGATAAAATGATAAATTTCATAGAACAAGAGCATAGAAAAGTAGAATTTCAAGAAAGACTGCCTTGAAAAGGTCCTTTGGTAAGTAAGAATTCACTGAATTCCTCTCTGACAAATTTGACATTAATGTTAAAGGTTACAAAATCAGAATTTTTGTTCTCCCAGAAATATTAGAAATTTAGTGGGTACCTTTACAGATGAGAAAAAAGTTAGATGTTAAAGCGCATCCACAGTGTAGCTGTGGACTAAGACTTTAATTGATGTCTTAGGAGTCCTCTGTGCTGCTCTTTGTGAGGCTGTTTGTAAAATATTTTTAGAGTTCTGCTAGCCCTGAACCTTGATAGGAAATAAACGACAAAATAATATTTTTCTCCTAAACCTTGATCTTTATTATGCATGCCAAGAAAAATAAGGCAGAAGGTTCACTACCATGGAATTTGCATGCATAGATTAAGCACAGAGATCTTTTTAATACTAACATTTATGACAACATTTACATAGGGCTTCTTTTGGACTAGGCTAAATTGTTCTAAAACTATACCTTTCTAATCCTAACAACTACCTATGTAATAGGTACTATTGTCATGCTCTTCATGTAGATGAGGTACTGAGATCTTAAGAAACTTCACCCCCCTGGGGAGGAATAAAAGAGAGAAGGGAAGAATGAACTTTTCTAAGATCCATGAGAATAAGTGGCTCTGAGCTGGGATCTGAAGCTGGGTATCGTACTCCTCCTGACTGCCTCCAGTCGACTTGCTTCAATCCTTAAGTACTGAACTGAGTGAGAATAGATTAGTATTACACCCTGTTGGTGAAACTGACATTCTCAGAAGCTCAACATTGGGAAAGCTTCAAACCTGAACCCTTACAGAACACCTCATATTTTCTTCAAAGATTAAATCATTCTTCAGACTTCTGCAGCATTTACACCGAAGGTGAACTTGCTTTTTATAGGCTGTAAGAGCTTCTTTCATCTCCGAAACACAGTAAAGCAAAGCTCTGGTATGAAGTTCCTAGCAGGACCAGGGCCTGAAATGAAAGGATTATATAAAGTCGTTTTCCTTGTTTGTTTCACCCTTTGTTTTTACCCCAGAGGAAGGAGAGAGGATTTTGAAATCTTTTATTGCAAAATGAGTTTGAAGTAGACACAAATAATATATATGATTGACAGCTAGAGGAAACAAAGAACAAAATCTAACCCTTAGTTCAGAAAGACACTTGAAGGAAAAACATACATTTATATTGGTTGAGGAACAAGTGGATAAAAACCTTTCAGACATAATATATTACAAAAAATAGAATGAGAGGTTTAGAAATATTTCCAAAGTCAATATTAGGTTCTTAAATTGCAGGTGGCAGAAAAGTCAGAATCAATTAACTTTTGTTTTCTCAGAGTCCTTGATCCACTTCTCTTCTCTCTACTTTTATTTATTGCTAGATATGGGTGAAGCTATTATGTTGGCTTCTTTCCTCTAGTATTTTTTATTTGTTTTTGTTAAGTTTCTAGAAACTGAGCTTCTGTGAAAAAGCTTTTTGAGATACTTTTTTCTTCTACCATAATCTCTGGATTGTTGATTGTGTCTGAGACACTAATGGGCCTTCATTTCCATGTTTTTATTTCTAAGTTGGGAGTGTCACTTTTACACCGTCTCAAAGACAGAAGCTTGCTGGGAAAGTTGTATGGCGAGGTATGCTTCTATGTGGGCCATTCAACAGCAGGAAGAGAAAAAAGCTCCAATAAAAATAAAAAGTTTTCATTCAGTGCGATCTCAGCTGGTGTGTTCATATGATTCAGTTCATTCATTTGCCTTTTGAAGTGAGTGTTTTAAGTTTGTTTTTGTGATCAGAATCAGTCATATAATCTGTGGAGCTTTATTCAAAATGAAAATTTAGGTAGGGTTGCCACGAATAAAAGTAGAAGATGCCTACTTTAATAAATAATTTTTAGTGTGATTATGTCCCAAATATCATAGATTATTTAGTGTTCCCTCATCAAAAATTATTTTAAATGACTATTGCATAATTCCACCTTCACTTTCAGTAAAAGAAAAAATTAAAACTCATCTGAGTTGCAAAAGAATGTTTCCTACACTAAAATCATTCCTCAGTTTTTTAATGGGGCACCAGTGGTAAAAATTATCCCTTTCTTTGGGCCTCCAGATGTTGTTTCCACCTAAGAAAAGTTCCGTGGTAAAACTAAGCCTGAAAACCAAGATAGAAAAAGAAAATTTGTAGATTCTAGACTTGTTCTCAGGCAGTTGAGCTTTAGCAAAGAATACAAATGAAGACTGAGCATCTAGAAACTAATTCTCTCAAAATTACCTCTGTGCCTTTTGCTCCTTGGAAAGTCTTTAGATGTCTTCTGGGATTAGCATGCAGCCATCTGAAGGCTGCTGGTCTAGGACTTGGAGGGGAAAATGCGGCCAGCCCTGCGTCTGCCATGGAGGTGTGGTCCTGCTGGGGGGGGGGGGCTCCTGCAGACCTGATTGCGCGACAGGCTTGTGGCTCACCTTAGTTCTCGCATCAGTTTAGATTTCTGCATGATTTACCCCACCTTCTCTCCACCCTTGCCTCTCACCCCCTTCTCTCCGGGTGACACCTGGGCTCCATCTACTGCTTCTGCCTCAGGACCATCGTCAGACTCTTTGGTGGCCTGGGACGCAGGTTCACTGTTTCCCTCCCCCGCCTGCAGACCTCGGGCCTTAGGTTTTCTTGGTGCCTACACCCTGGACAGATTTATGTACCACTGTTATAAGCTCTCACACCACCCTTTCCCTTTCCGTGTACAGTACGTATTATAAAAAGTAATTAATTAACTTTAAATACTTATTAGGGTAATGACTGATTATGGGTCTTCTTTGTCTTCTGAGGGCAGGTATCATGCATATTTGCTTTAACCGTGCATTCCCAGCCCAGAATATTCCCTCTTCCACACAGAGGGTGTTTATTATATAGTTGTTGAATGAGTTATAAAGGAAGGGAAGCCAAAATTTATTAGAATATGGCTTTGCATCAGCCACTAGGTTAGCATTTTACCATGTATTATCGCATTGAACTCTCAAGAAGTCACTTGGGAATATGTGATCTCATTTAGAGACAAGCAAACTGTCATTAGTATTTATTGATTAATTGGATTCTTTTAGGCAGATCAAGTGTTTGAGCAGAGGTGGAGAGTATTGTATGCTATGCTGAAGATTTGGAATTTCTGGGAAACATTAGTGATTTTCAATATTGATAGAAATTAGAATCACATGGAAGATTTAAAGAAGGAAATGGAGGAGGAGGAGGAGGAGGAGGCTGGGAATCATTGTCTGCCTGTAATTAGTTTAGGGTTAGACAGGACACTTTATAAAACTTCCCAAAGTGCACAGAACTAGTTGAGAAGTGAAAGTATATTAAAGCCTAGCAGCATCAATACCAACTGGGAACTTGTAGAATGCAGATTCTAAGTCTTCATCCCAGTTTTATTTAAAAGGTAAAAAGAAGCATTTCTTAGCATCTGTGTTTCTAGCAAGCCTATGGGGTAAATCTAATACCCTTTAGAGTTTGAGAACCTCTGCTATCAACAAGTGAAAACTGTTAAAAAGCTTTGAGACTTTTGTAGTTTAGAAGAGAACTGCGGTAGGTATTGAAGAGGGATTGAATAAGGACAGACTGACACATGTGGAGTAAGGAGATGGGAGAAGAACTGGGGCAGTGTCCAAGGCAATGAAGGGAGCTGATCGATTCAGGAAATGTTTCAGAGACAGAACTGATGGAATTTGGTGACTGATTGCTTGCTTTGGGCAGCTTGAGTGGAGAGCAAGGTCAAAAAAATGTGAAATTTCTTTCTGATTTGGTTAAGTGATACCATTAAACAAGGCAGAAGTATCTTCTGAAAGTGTAAGTCTAGGGGAGACTGTTACAGTGCTGACTATGAGCAGCCTTTAAGTACTGAGGCATAGATTTCCTGTTTTGGAAATTTGGTGTTGGATTTTTGGAAACAAATGTGGATTGAGGTATGGAATTGGCAATTCTCACCTTGTACTTAAATTTTTAAAAATCATTCATGCAAATGCTTATATAGTATACATACTAAATAACTTTTGAACCATCTGTTTAATTTCAAACTGAGCCAAAGATGTTAAACTTCATACAAATCTGTATCTCCTACACTTGGATCATTTACATGAACTTATTTTTAGTAATTAGCAGAATTTGTAGAATATGCTAGCAGAATTGTGATAAAATAAAAGTTACTTTTTGTAAACTTAGTGTTCTATTATTGGGTCAAGCTTACACCAAACATATTGATTTTCAGAGAAAGAATACAGAGGGGAAGAGCAAGACTAAATTTTGCATTGCAGCTATTAAAGGAGGCATTTAAATTTTTAAAAATTTTTCTTAGTACCTGTTTGCAGTACATAATGATTCAGTTTTGTGTTATGAGTAAGCCCATAGATTCTGGAGCCATAGTGAATTTCCCTCACTTCCGTAAAGTGTGACTTTGGACATAAGTTACTTAAGTAACTTTCTGTGCCTAAATTTTGTTCTGTGAAAATTGCAGTACTTAGTATTAGCATATCATAGATTTTTTAAAAAAGGATTAGTAAGTTAACATCTATAAAAATACTTTTTTTTTTAGTTTAGTAGACATTTATTCCTTTAAACAACCTTTACACACAAAATGTATGGGCCCTGCATTTTATTGAAAGCTCAGGTCTCAAGGTTTTGTCTGTTAACATGTATTTTCTGGAAATCAACTGACCCTTCTGAAATCCCTATAGAAAGAAAAATTGGTACATGGAAAGCATCAATTACATTTTGAAATTAGGACCCCCCCCCCATTCTTAGGCCAGAAAACCCAGAATTTGAAAAAATTAAAGGGCAATTTCTTCCACACTCAAATTTCACCTGGGAAATAGTACCTGTCTACTGGAAGACACAACTGAATTGAAACGTGGTCTTTGTAGAATAGCAAATTTTTTGAAAAGTACAGTAGTCTGACCAGGGATGAGAAAACAGACAAGATTAAAAAGCCATCAACTTGCAGTGACACCAACTGCCTTAATGTTCTTCTGGAAGTGGATAAATCAAGTTGACCCAAGACAGTTTGCTGGGTACATAAAACATACCTTTAAATGGCCAATACTTTCCCACCATGTAGCTACAGGGTTCAAAGTATTCTAAGCTAGTTACTGAATGGCCTCTTGGATTACCAGCTTTCCACCCTTACCTTCATGACTAGTTCACAAACCTAAAGGTAAATTCATTTACCTAATACTCAATATCTATCAAATTCAGAATTCCATGGAGCCAAATGAGTGAACCAGGAATTTGGACACTTTATGTGAACTTACTTGGTATTGTGGAGACAGGCAATTTTGTTTAAGCTAAGCCAAATTCATTTCATTTCCAAGAGAAAACTCTTGCAACAGGTTTAATCTTTTGAGCTCCCATCTTTTCTACATATGATCATGATACAGGGTTATCTGATTTCAAGTTTGTATTTGCCAAACTCAAAAAACCAGCCACTTCAAAACAGCAGAGCATTGCATTTCTCCAATAAAGCTGTAGATTTCATTACATGCACCAAACAGATCTACAGGGCTAGTTTTAGCACTTCTCTTTTAAATAATTTTACACCCATTACATACACCACACAGCATGTTTTAAACACTGACCTATAACTCCCCAATAAGATAAAGCAAAGACAAAAAAGCTTATTAAAACAAATTTACACCATCACTTATAGTCTTCAAACATTATTGCACTTTAACTTTCATTTGACAAAGCATTCATGAAATAATCAGCAAACTATTTAACAAATAACACTTTTAAGCAGACGGGGCTGTCCTAAATTGTTTATTAGGTTATAAACTTTACAAACACTACTTCTATTAGAGGTAACGGTGGAGCTGGAGAGTATTGCGCCTTCTCCAAGCTCCCCGGCGAGAGCCACCAATAGTGTGGTGGAAGTTGTGGCCCTTTCCAAGGCCATGACTCTTGCGGCCTGCAGATGTCAGCCCACGCGTCTCCCTGTGCTTATGGACTGGTTTGGTGATCCACTGGGTGTCGGGATTTCTTCTAATGGCTTTGTGGAATGGATCAATGAGGATAACCTCAAAGAATTTGTATGTGGAATCTTCACCAACCCAGTAAGAATTCAGAACTCTTAGAGCCCCACAGTGGCGTCCAGCTCGCTCCTCAGCAACAGACTGACGGCTTCGTGCAAACTTTAGCTGGTTAACACAGTGATGGACAGGTTTGCCATAAGTCGCACCTTTAGGAACTGGGCGTGTCCGGCCACCACGGCGCACTCGAATCCTGTGTATGGCATGACCTTGTTTGGCCGTGTATCCCAGTCTCCGTGCTTTATCTGGCCAGGTGGGGCGGGGAGCCCTGTGCAGCGCAGAGAGCTGGCAGTACTGCCAGCAGCGGACCCTCAGAAGAAAGTGCATCACATCCGACTGCTTCTTCCTCAATAGCTCCTGGATGTACTTGTATGCACCCATCTTGGCTTACCTGATGGCTGCCGCCAGATGGAAAGGAAGCATATAAAAGTACTCTGAATAGTGCTTGGCATTTAGTTAGCTATAATTAAATGTAAGCTCTTATTACTATTAGTTTTACATTTCCAATTTTTAATATTGGAAACTTTTTCAGTCTTTGTCTATTCTAAATAGTTGCTATCAATACTTTCTTAGTGTCTTTATTTTTATTTCTATTAATTTTATGAACTCCTGAACGTGAAAGGGAATGATTACAAACCGTTAGATTTCTAGGAATTAAATTCTGAACCATTCATGGAAAAACTGTAGAAATGGACCAAAAATGTAGTGTAATTTCAAAATATATAGAAATTATAACTTACCTTTCAGCTTAGGTGCTTTTTTTAGCTCACAATTGGGGTTCAGGAAGGTACTAGGCTCCAAATTCTTCACAACTTTAAATCTTCACTCTAAGCAGAGTTCATAGCAATTTGAACAGAAACAAATAATTTACTTTTTTGATGCGTTGTATAAAGGTCAAGAATATATCATAAATACTGTACATCAAAAGTTATGAAGAAAACTACCAAGCAAAATATGATTATTAGTACTAAGAATACTGATAATGGCAAATCTCAAGAGATACAGTTGACCCTGTAGTGCAAGAAAAAGGGAGTGCTTCTGGAAACAAGAAAAGACTGTACATTTCCACCTGAGGTTTATAAATTAAGGCTGTTCATCACTGCTTCTGAGTTATAATGATCTGAATTTCACTTAAGATCTTGCCTTATTCTAGAAATCATTATGCTGGTGGAAAGATCAGGGAGAAATCCTTTGTCTTTAATTCCTCCTCAAAACAGTTTTTCAACCTTTTTTAGCTGGGTTGGGGGGTGGCAGAAAAGAATAGATGTAGCTCTTGGTATTGGTATTTCTAGCCCCTGCCAGACCCATGTAACTGTTCTAACTTGGGCATGTTCCAGTCATGTTCTAAATATAGCTACCACTATCCTGAACCACTTGGCATTCTCAAGTCCTGGGACTGGCACATGGTTTGGACAGATTTCCTGACCTCAGTAAAAGGCGTAGAAAAAGACATCATTCTAGTGCTCACGCTAAGTGTGACTAAGACCCCAATCAGCTTTACTTTTGGGGGAGGACTATTGTGCAATTCCTTACCAAAAAAAATCCATATTCCATCATACTTTTGTAGCTCCATGGGCATGGAAGTATTGGTGAATGAATGGAAAAGTCAACTATTTTTAGAGCTTTGTGGAGATTAAAAGAAATAATATTGGCTTTTTTCAGGGAATGTTGGGTAGTTCCAGCTTTTATTGATAGTCTGCCACCTAAAGAATCAGGATTCTTTACCTAATGTTTTAACGTATATAATGAACATGTAAGTTGAGATTTGTCAAATTATACATGTAGGATAGATATATCCAGGTTGTTGCTGTCATTGTTGGCAACTTGGCAAAATAGATTTAAGATCTAAAATTGTTTAACATCTGTGAAAAGTCCTTTGCTCTTCCTCACTGCAAAAATGTCTGAGGAGAATCTCATTTCAGGTAATTCACACTTGTACAGCTCTAGTTGACTTCAGTACTGCTCCCTGAACTCCAGTAACAGAAAGCATATGTTTGATGTCTTGGATGAGAAATGAACAGATAGGAAGTAATTTTCTTTTATAATTTAATCACATAATTCAGCCTGCTTTAAATTGTTTGTTAACAAGGTGTGACAATTTATGCATTAAAAATAAAATTTTAACTGCCCACATACTTTATTTGAAGGATAATTACCCTTCACATACACCATAACTCACCAGCTTTGATGAAAGTGGCAGTGAGTTATTGTGGTCTTCACTTTGTCAGGAAGACTGTAATAACTTCATAATGCCACTTGTGTCTTAAAGGTATGGATCACATGCAAGGCATACTAATGCTCTTTTCATTAGAAACTACCTTTCTTCAAGTGTTCAGTAATTCATAGCTAAGAATTCCAAAACTATGATTTTATATTTTTACTCACAGTAGAGATGAAATACTTTACTTATATTTACATAATTTTTAAAAGTACAAAGAATGTTCATTTGGTAAAGTAAATGGAGTTCTTTTTGATACTCTGAGTAACAAGAGTATAACATCTGCATTATGGGTCAGTGGTGTTACATGTGGTTTTTAAGATGTTAAGAAATCCAATATTGTTTTGGGAGAGGATCATAATTTTGTCGCAGACACACTGCTTTGTTGTTAATTCCACATGGCTGGAATTCTTCTTATTAAGTAACCATTCTTCTAACAGCAAAACTGTGAGTGTTGTAGTGATATTATTAAAATATGTATGTGTTATCTGGAAGCGGGAGATAAAAATGTGTTAATAGTTTGAGGGGAGCATAGCAGGCCAAGGGGACAAAGGTTTGGTGGTTAAGTGGCCTGATTGTTGACACTCAAGGGCAGAAGCTAGAAGGTGAGGGGATACAGAATGAGTATTTATAGATGACATTACCAAAGAGTGATGGACTTTGGAGAGAAAAGTTGGATAACACTGGCATAGTTGAATGATTTATCTTGAATCATAGGTATAAACAGTAGTTTCATTTTTAACAGGTTTTTAAAGTATAAATGAAAAAGAATAAAATACTTTTGCCATTAAAAATTTACTATGGAGACTGAATTTGATGATAAATATTATTTTTTAAATTAAAAGACATGTTTTTTGACATTTGGAGTTTTAAAATCAAAATCAGCCAGCAAATGGATTTCTGCATATATACCCCAAACAAGTGAGAGCAGGAACTCAAATTAATATCTGTATGTCCAAAGTTTATTGTAACAGCATGCTTGGCAGCTAAAAGGTGAGAACGACCCAAATGTCCATCAACAGATGAATGAAGAAAACGTGATAGATACATGGAATGTAATATTATTTAGCATTAAAAAGGTACACATTTCTGACACCTGCTACAACACAAATGAACCTTGAAGACATTAGGCTAAGTGAAATAAGCAAGACACAAGAAAAATATGGTATTATTTCACTTACATGACATACCTGGGCACTCAGATTCATAGACACAAAATACAGTGCTGGTGGGTAGGAGTTGGAGGAAGTGGAGAATGAGGAGTTATTGTTTAATATGTGCAATTTTGGTTTGGAAAGATGAAAATGTTGTAGAGATGAATAATGGTAATGATGGTACAACAATGTGAATGTACAGTACTTAATGCCACTGAGTGCATACCTAAAAATGGTTAAAATGATAAATTTTATGTTATGTATACTTTAACACAATAAAAGAACAAAACTTCCTACAGTGTTACTGTACTATAATAAAATGCTTTTGTGATTTAGAGGAGAGACTAACAAGACAAATGTAAGGATTATCTAATTATTCATATTCATAAATATTCAGTAGTTATCATTAGAATAAGTTTGTGGAAAGTACAATTTCCTTATGTTGTATGTGGTCTGGGGAATGATTTGCCCATAATTTTCTTTCAGCACTTGACGTAATTCTTAAACATGGAAAATATGCAATATATACTTGTTGATTGATATTTGTTTATTCAGGAAATTATAGTCATATCTTCATATGCGTAGCAATCAGCTTAACTGTAATTCTTCGAGTCTATTTACATGCTCAGTGAACACGTAGAAAACATAACCTTTAAAATACAAACAACCCCCAAATATAGCATGCAATACACTAGATTGTGGAAACTGATGTAGCTGTTGTAAAATATATCATGAATTTTTGTTGGTAATATAAGAACAGTAATATCTGGAAAATGAACAATTCTTTTGGCTGAAATACTGTGTCTAGGATCAGTAGTGTTATCTCCATTTTATAGATGCACAAAGAATTTAGAGAGATCACAGTGGGACTCTTGGCCATGTTGGTACTTGTTTTATTGTAACAGTAGCCTTCTTTATGCCTCTGGTTCTTAAGAGGCTGATTTGACTGTTACTGTGGTGATAGAACCGAGTGCTGGGGTGAGAAACCTATCTTAATACTGTACTGTTAGGTTAGAGATCATTCCTATGTATGCTCACTTCTGCTAGGTGCAGCAATGATGCCATTTTCTACATTTCTATGGCATAGGGTCCTTTCAGACTGGTACAAGAACATCGATTTCAGTATTCTGAGCAGTATTATTCTAGTTAACAGAAAATACGTAGCATCCGAATAAGCCACACAGGTTTATTTTTTATGAGCAATTATATTTCTCCCATTTTTTCTTGAATTATACATCTTCATTGTGGGTAGGTATACATTATATGTGTGCCTTGTGGAAAATTGGCAAATAGAAAAGAAGCACAGAGACAGGCGTGGTAGCGCATGCCTGTAATCCAGCAGTCTTGGCGGCTGAGGCAGGAGGATTGCAGTTCAAGCCCAGCCTGGGCAACTTAATGACTTAGTGAGACCCTGTCTCAAAATAAAACATGGAAAAATGAAGAAAGCAGGGGACATGATTTAGTACAAAGGCCCTGGGTTCAATCTCCAGCACTGCCAAAAATAACCAAAAAAAGGGCAAAGAAAATTTTATTATTTTACCATGCATCCGTGTACATACACAAACAGCGATACAAAACTAGGAACATAAAATTAGGATCCTAATGTTCAGTCTGTCTTATAACCTGCATTTTTTCAATGAGTATTACAGTGAACATTTTCTCAAATCATTTCTTTTGTTTGATTTTTGGGGGACAGGATCTTGCTTTGTAGTGCAGGCTCGCCTTGAACTGGCTCTGATCTTCCTGCCTCTGCCTCTCAAGTGCTGGGATTACAGGTGTGCGCCACCATGCCTGGCTTTTATATCATTAAATATTCTTTTACAGGTGGTTTCTAACTAGCTGCATTGCGTCTTATTTTGTGCCTGTCCCGAACCTCTGTTACTGGGATTTTAGAATTTTTTGGTATTACAAATGACACTGTGATGAAAATCTTTACTCTTTTACTTATCTCTATTTTCTTAAAATAAAATCCTGGAAGTAAAATTGAACTAAAGGGTACAAATATTTCAACAGTGTTTGAAACACATATGCCAATTTGTCCTTCAAAAAGTCCATCTGTGTTATACTTCTGTAGTGCTCTGAGAATAATTATTTCCCAGCCTCAAATGGAATTTTATTTTACACATCCAATTAGAGCAATGGAAAATAGGAATCATTGGTGACTTGATCATTTCTTATATAATTGTTGGACACATATATTTTACATGTTGTGGGTAATATATTGACATATTTCTATTTGTAAGATTTATGTGTTTCAAAGTATCGACTTAGTTGTTTGTTGTTTCTTTTACAACTTTGTTTTTTCCAGTGCATTTTCCTATTTTCAACATTTTGCCAAATGTTACCAAGGAAAAAGTAAAATAAATTCTAAAAATAAATAAAATCTTTTTAGGTTACAACTCTATTTGGGGTTTCTTTCTGAATGAGAGACAGATATAGTAAATTCCCTTCTTTTAAATTCTGGTGAAGAAAACTTACCCTGTCAACCACTTAATTGTAAAGCATGCAGTCTTAGAGTAGATGATCAGGTAACTTCAGATAGTTTGTTTCTAGGGTTTTATTTATCTTGGGAGTCTCTTGAAGCAAAGTGTAGCTGTAGTGAACATTTTAATGTGGATCTGCTTCATTACTCCAAGTTTTGCTGAAACACCATTGTCACTGTTACTGGGCATTATTTAGAGAAAGTTTCTACCCACACGAATAAGGGCAGTAGTAAATTGACTATGAGTAAAATTGTATTTCTTACAGTAAAATGTTTCATCAAATCTTGGTCCATTTTTTTCCACGGATGGGGATTATAACCATCTGTCATTTTGGAGTTGTAATGTCTACTTTAACATTGTGTATAGAATTTAGAAAATTCAGACATATGAAAGTTTTCCATCAGAACTATTTATTTTTTATTAGAACATGTTTTTGCAGTGCCTAATGATTACATTCATTGTGGAGAATTAGCACATGTACATAACACATCTTAATTCTTTTTTATCCCCTTCTTCCCGTTTCTCTCCTCCCTCCACCTCTTGGTCTGTGTTCCTTTTACAAAAGTTCTGTCTGCCTGTTTGCTATTATCTTTTATTTTGCTCTCTAACTTATCTATACTTTGAGTTTCTCATGAAAGAGAAGCCATGCAATATTTAAGCTTGTGTGTCTGTTTTGTTTCCCTTAACATTATATGTATGTGGGTTTGTGTATATGTTGAAGGGAACAGGAAGAAGTAAAAATAATGCCAATATCAAAGGTAAAGGAAATCTTTATTGTTACAAATTGCTGTCCAATACAGTTGTGATAAAAGGCATGTGAAAAGCCTGGAGATTACTTTTAAACAAATATTTACCAATTCCAGGAAATGAATGTATTTGTATAAAAAGCAATTAGCAATTGCACAACAAGCCTTTTTCTTCTTTAGCTATGTACCAAGCAGTTTACTGTTAATGTCTCTGGTTGCTTCCGAGAAGTTGGTTGGTCCAAAGCCTCTTCAGCTTTGAAAAGCACAGCACACATGCCAACCCATTTCCCGGTGTCTGGCATTGTGCAGAGCTGGAATAGGAGCAGAAAACTCAAATGGAAGGTTGGAGGCAAATTTGTAATTTCAAATGTGCTCTCAATACAATAGAGGTGCTCCTTACTTAAAAGAACCCCACAAACTATACTTTTCTCAAGTGAAGAATTTGTAGTACTAAATAATCATTGATTTATTCTCCCTACCAATCAGAATACAATTTCATAGTTTTTGACCCTCATGGTAGTCTCATATTGACTGATAGTTTGATTATGTGAAGGAAATGTACTTTCTGTAGCTATCTTTAAAAAACAACACACTAAAATATCAGGTTGTAGAGCAGCATGTAAGTTGAGTGCTACAAAGTGGACTTTAGTGTTAATCGAGTATTAGTGGAGTAATATTTTTAATTTTCTAAAAATTCTGCCCTTTGGCATTATGGTTGGCTAGGAATCTTGGTCATCATGGGAACAGAACACTAATCTTATACTAAAATAATGTCTTGGTCTTTTTTCTTTAAATATTTTTAATGTTCTTATGAAATTATGGATATGTTAATTAGCTAGATTGAATCTTTCTGTGATTTTAATAGATTAAAATTCAATTTGTACCCCATAAATATACAATTATTATTTGTTAATTAAAAACAAGTGAAAAATATATAATATACCACCTCAATATTTAAATTTTTTGGCAAAATACCTAAGGTTTTTTGCATTTAAAACTCCTGGAAGAAATACATGGATACATATTTACATATCCATATAAATTCTAAGACTGTGTCTAATATTTAAATTAACAACTACTTGTAAGTAAGCATTTTTAAAAATTTGAAATTATTGTAAAATATTTAGGTAGAATCATTGTTGGCTAAGTACAATACTTTGTATGTTGTATGTATATATTATTTATTTAAGTACATTAAGTACAGTAATTACTAGTTCTTTTTAAGATTTCAAACATAGAAAATATCTTTTTCTCATTTCATAAAAACAAACTAGTAAAAGATTTCCAAAGAATTTTGAAAACATGAAATATATACTTATAGCAATGCTTTTATCCTAGATTTATGAAAAAATCAATTTATCAGTTTTATAAAGTAATTAGAGTTACAGTACATTATTTTTACGTTTAGAATTAAAATTTTAAATTCAGGAGTATGTGAAACATCGACTGTATTGTATTATATGCAGTGTTACACATGTTGAAAATTTCCATTTAACAAATAAAATCTACATTCTTTTTGTAAAATTCATTGACATTCATATGACTGGTAATCTTTTCATTGGGAAATTTTAAATAAAATTCATTACTTATTTATTTGAATTTATAATGTACTTGAAGTGGTATATTTATCTTTGGCGAGTCACCCCTTAAGACTTTACCTTTTTATTTTACAAAGTTAATTTGAATGATCCTTTAAACATGAATCACTGGTACGAATGATTTTCTCAACTTACTTTGGAGGTCTGTACAAGGTAGGGCTTAGCGGGATAACCAGGGCCATGGGGTGAGGGGAGGAGGCAGGACTTCCACAGCTTGGTGTGGAGGTGCGATTTGGGCCCGTGCAAAGCTCTCTCTCTGGGATGAATTGGCAGAAGTAGATTTATACTGATCTTACTAATTCGAAGCATTTTTGGTTTTGTATTGGGGATCGAACTCGGAACCTCGCACTTGCGAGGCAGGCAGCAGAACCACTGAGCTAAATCCCTGGCCCTTGAAGCATTTTTGGGTAGCTGAAGGCAGGAATCCAACTTGGTGCTAGTGCATACCAACCTTTTTATAAGATATGATCGGCTAGGAAGATCTTTTTTTCCTACTTTAACATCAGAGGAATAAGAAGATTTTAGTGTTATTGTACTAGTAGATTCATTCTAACCTATGTTTTTCAAAGGAGACTTCTGAGAAAAATTTAATTTTTTTGGAAATGGAAGATATTTTAATTAAATAGGAAATGAAATGTAGTGATGTGTACAGGTATGCTGGTTCCCTCATCAAACAATTACTGTGTATAATTAATAATATCAGCTCAACAAAATAACATGTGTTGAACAGGTAAAATATTACTATAAAAATTCTGATGTTAATTTTTTTATCTGATAACTCTATACTTCCAAATCTGGCATCATCTTTCATAAGACTGACAGGTCCTGTTTCCACTGTCTTGCTTACTTCAGTTCTGTGGGTTTTCTTAAAATTAAACAAATGTTAAGCAGTTTGCTCCATCAACAAACAAGATCAGGAGAGTGATTGGAAGGAAATATAGACTGTCCCGCTTAGATACTTTTCAGATTCTTCTTTCTGATGCTTTCTCTGCATTTCCTCTGATGAAACTCAAAAATTATTCTTGAGATTTTTGTGACAACCAAATAAGACAAGAAGAAACTTTAAATCTGCTGTCCAACCCCTATACTGGCCTGGCGGTGCTATTCTTTTGAATACCAATGACAGTTTAAAAGTGCTTATCAGAGCAACTCTTACTGCTTTAATTTGCATGTACAGATTGCTGTTAGTTTTGTTACTATCTGTTTTGTATCAGGCTTCCTAGCTAATTTCCTTGTTTATTAGCTAAATGATTTTCTTAATGGCTACTCCTTTGACAAATGAAGAAATCTTAGCTGCTCTGAGAGGAAAACTGAAGTTAAAACCACGGTGAAAGGGATGAGGAACATCTGTATTCATGCTGCTGCCCTGGTTTTGGTGTGAAAGAAAAATCTGCTGATTGACCTTGACCCTTGACTGAAGGTCGCCAAAATATGCATAATTTGACCTTTATCCATAAAAAAGTAGCAACCGTCTCCAGCAAAAGTAGGGAATTCTGTTTCCTTTGCTTTGGGTATGGAAAAGGGGATCTTTTCAACCTTATTATCAGAAATCTTAGTGATTTTTTTTTCCTTGAAATAATTTAGTATCTCCAATTTCACAGAAGAATGTTGAGTTCACAGTTTATTAATCAGGAGTTACTTAGTTGAATTAATACTTTCAGATTTAGAGGCCTATAATATTACATTTAAAGGAAAATATGTCTTTTATTAAACGATCAAGCAAATGTATACAGCGACATCAATAAAAAGTTGCTATGGTGATAGAGTTTGAGTTAGGGTCGTTGGAAGGGATTCTGAGAACATCTATCAGGGACAAGCTTGAGATTTCTTATAAACTTGTTTAGATTGATGCAATTCAATGAGGGCAACTTCAGGGTGGCCAAAACCTTAGAGGGCCAACAGACTGTGAATCCTACCGACCCTTCCTGAAATCAGTCTCCACGAGTTGCCATGGGTTTATGTTG
This sequence comes from Heterocephalus glaber, assembly GCF_053883595.1. Taxonomy (NCBI): domain Eukaryota; kingdom Metazoa; phylum Chordata; class Mammalia; order Rodentia; family Bathyergidae; genus Heterocephalus; species Heterocephalus glaber. The sequence goes on along the minus strand of NW_028258312.1, from coordinate 12,210,956 downwards.
GGACCCGGATTCCTATGTGAATCATCTCGAGTTCTTACAGCTCTATCTGTGCCTCTGCAACCAGTGAAATCTACCATGGTACCCAGATGTTTACTTTTCCACCCGGTGTCCTCCAGAATTTGGGCAGTAAGATTAGATATATGCAGATCCACACAACAGAAATCTTTTAAGTAAGGTGAGAAAAATTGAGCTTCCTAATGTTTAAGATTGGTAGGAGTAACTTTTGCTTTTGAAAAATCTGTTATTCCTTTGTTTTTGTGTATTAAGCACCACAGAAAGCCAAATAAGATTAGAGAAAATTGTAAAAGAGAGCATTTGTCTCTATTCCATCCTTTCCTTTGACACTCTTTCCACTTTTCCGTCCTAGTTTTCTTTCTCAATGTTGTCCATCACATTCAGGACTTCCTTCATTTTCCATGAGGGAATGAGTCTGTAAATGTGAAACTTGGGTCACTTTTTTGTGCCTCCTTTTTCTCATTTGTAAAATGGTAACAGATATTACCTAAACCATAATATTATGAGGATTAAGTGCATTAGTGTATGTCACAGCTTGGTACTGGCTGTACAAAGTGCTACGTGTTTAATTACCTAATCACTAACAGAGCTGATTAATAAATAATGAGAGAGACTCATACTCTTCATTGCCAAGTTTCAAAATGTTCAATAACAGAGTTTTGAATGTTTAACAGCACAAAGGCTGGTGTTTTGTCTTCTGTGCAAATGGATTGTAAAATGTCTTAAGTACGGAAAAAGATGGTTGGGCCAGTCACTGGAAAACTACAGGCATAAGAGAGAATATCCTAAGTATCCCAAGAATCACAATGAGTCTCCTATTATTTTTTTTTTAGTACTGTGGATTAACCCAGGGCCTTTGCACTGAGTAATATCCCGAATTATCTTTGTTTTTTATTTTGAGACAAGGTCTTGCTAAGTCACCAAGTTGTCCGGGTTGGGCTTGGACATGTGATCTTCCTGCCTGAACTTTCCATAGTCCCTTACCTGTACTAGAAAAAGAGACAACAATAGACATATAGTGTTGAGCTAGTTAATTATTTTATATCTTCTGTAACTTCCATTTCTTCTATAGTAGGCATGGTACTTCTTGTTGTTGTTTTGTTTTTTTGAGACAGGGTCTCACTTTGTAGTGTAGGCTAGCCTTGAACTCACTGTGTACTGCAAGCTGGCCTTGAACTCGTGACCCTTCTGCCTCAGCCCCCCTACTGCTTGGATCATAAGCATGCGCCATCATGCCTGGCGACGTGGTCCTTTTTAAGTCCAATGTGAATGTTCTAAATTATGACCTAGTAAATATTATTTTAAAATCATTTTCTAGCATTGTGAAATATTTTTCGAGGCATCACATTTTAAAGTATTTAGAATATAATGACCCACTTTACTTTGAGACTACTGTATGCAAAATAATTTTGAAGGACATTTTATTTCCTAGTATATATTTTCAGCAGGTAGCTAATGGCTTTTGACCTGCTATAGCAGCATATGGAACTGAATGTCAGATGCAGTATTTTTTTAAAAGCTGTATTTTCATCTTGCACAATGAAACAGTAATTATTTTAGATAGCCTTACATATTTTTCCAAGTAGCTGTTGATAGGGATTTGTCAGTTTGGTAGGAGGGAAGAAAAATACCTCTCAATTTTACAGCATTTAAGTTTTAAGAATATTTAAATATGTTCAGTTTGATAAATGCAAATATCTTATTAATATAAAATTTAATGTATTTATATCTTAAAAATATTTCAAAGGTGTGAGCCTTTTATCCTTTCCATATTTTCTGACTGCCGTTATAAAAAAGCATATATTTCAACCCAACCAATTTTCTCTTCAGTGATATCTAATTTTTGTTGAAATTTATACAGCATATTAGGTTGCCTATTTTCTCACCAACTATAAGTATAAAGAATAAACATCAATTTTTTTGTGAAAATAGACAATTATGTGTAGTATATGAAAAACAGCATTGCTCAGCTCTCTAAGATTAGGAATTTCGGGTCATTATCAGTGTTAGTTTCAGGTTAAGTATTGGGATAAGTTTTTATACAGTGATAATCTTGCCAACCATGTACTGCATTAAATAACATCATTTGGATTTAAACATCAGTGAGTTTTGAGATGTGGTTGTGTATGTATCTTGATTAATGCCCAAAGTACCATATTGTGTGTGTGTGTGTGTGTGTGAGAGAGAGAGAGGAGAGAGAGAGAGAAATGACAATATGAAGAGTAATATTTCACATACTGCACATATTACAGCTGGCTTTTTGCCACTGAGCTGTATAATAAGGGAGGAATATTGTTTGTATTTAAGGCATAATTTTTGAGACTGAGTTCTAATTTTGTTTATTCCCTTAGGTAATTACTAGATTTCAGCATGCAAATGAATTTTATTATTGGATTTTTTTAACGGTTAAGCTTGTATACTAAATGTCCTTTCTTCAAATTTAGGCACTAAAACTTCTCCCACATCAAAGTAGCCTGTGATTCTCATTTGTGGCTAGAGTGTTAATCATCTTTCAATAATGCTTTGAAGTTAGCTTTCTTCTTCTTTTTTTTTTCTTAACCCAGCATGAGTTCATGAATAAAACTAATTACTCTGATAGGTATAGTATACTATCGCTCCTGCCTATGGTTCTTGTAATAAAAATTCCACTTCTGGTTAGTTTTCTGTAATCAAATCAAGGTAGGACAAGACAAGGTAGTATAAAGAAAGTATACTTTTTTTTTTCTTGTTATGAAGCCCTCCCATGGAAAATAGGAAGGGAAGGGAAGTGTGGTGGTAGGGTGTGGTGGAGGAAAGATAATTTAGGATTAATTCTATTTTAGCTTTTCTGCCTAAATTGAGTTTGGTCTGTAACCTATATAAGAATTTTACTTTTCAGTGCCCTAGTTTTAATTTAAATTTAACATTCCTGTTCTTCCAGACTAAGTTCCTTGTCAGGAGCAATGCTACATAATGTTAGGGAAAAATCATTTGGTTAGCCTAGTTCTCCTGCCTACAGCCCGGCTATGGCATTCCAAGACATAATTTCATTTTGGCCTCCAGTCACAACTGAGACCTCAATGATCCTGTGATACTGTGATTCTCCAGAACAAGATTATACCAGCTGAAGACATCCTGGGAGGAACAAAATCTTCATCTACTCAGTTGTGTATGAATTTGCTGCTGTGCAGATGAAGTCTCAATAACAATAGCAATAACTTAATTTGAGAATGTGTGTTGTGTATGTATTGTGTGTATGTGTGTTTAAAAGCAGTTAGGTGACAAGCTATTAACCATATAATAGGGTAGGTGAGGCAACTGTTGCTAAAATTACTTGGAATTCTGACAACTGCTGAAATTAAGTCCGCTTGCTTACAAGATTACTTAGTCCCTAAATCAAATAAGATTGTTTTCCACTAACATCAAAAACAGAAAAGAATTGCGTCTGCATGCTTGCCTTAGAATGCAACATGTGCATTTAGAAACCAGGGAATATGCCAGCACTCGAATGGTGATTGTCCAAGACATTTCATACTCTACCCAGATATACTAGACTCACCTGAAAGGATCCTTAAGATGCCTTTATCGGAATACAAAGAATGAGCTAATTTTTGCAAACTTCCATGCTTATGTCAGTGGGTGAGAACATGGTCTCTAAATACACCCAGATTTCTAAGACTGGTCACTTTGAGCAAATAAATTCTCCTTAACTATAAAATACAGATAGTAGTAGTATCTCCTTTATGCTATTATTGTGAGAAATAACTATCAGAATGAAAATGCTAGTAAACAGAAACTGCAATTCCCAAAGCCTTGAAAATTCTTACCATTTATGTATTTTGTATGGAGTGGAACCTGTGGTTGCACAGACTTTTCTTTGGCCTCAGAATCCTCAGCCCAGAAAGCCCAGATGTCCCTAGTATTTCATAATTGTTGGTACTCAATATGAAACTTTATTTGCTCTCCCTAAGCTAATCCACTCCTACCTGTCATTTCTTTTCTTTCCATTTTGCTGACAATCCCTAGTGCAAATGTTAATTCACTTAGTTGAAAAGGTGGTAATGGAGAGATTGGTTGTCTATAATCATGACCTTCAGATGCTGTGGATATTGCAAGAGATACATACATGTGAAGTAAGTGGCTCCCACATTGGCATTTCCAGTTTCATCCTCTGCCTCAGGGTCCCGTGCATGCAATCATTTTTTTTTTACTTGTCTCCTTTACTTAATAAATATATATCCATACTGTGTTCACCACTCACTACACTGTAGCCATGTTGGGCTTCTTCATGTTCCTTGAGTATTCTAAGCTTATTTCTGTCTTAGAACCATTGTTTTTGCTAATTTTCATGCCCAGAAGTTTCTGTCTTTGTATTTTTTGTTTCTTGTTCCTTCTTATTCAAATGTCATTTCTTCTGGCACTGGAGATTTCTCTTTGATGGCTGTATGTAAATCATAACCCTATCCATTTAGTGCTTCTCTTATTATTCTGGTATAGTGTTCTTCTGAGCCGTCTTCTACATGTATAAAATTCTTTCTTCAGTTGTTCTTTGTTTACCTCCTGTTCTGAGACCAGTAGCCTTGGGTAGCTTGTTCAGTGCTGTGTTCCCAGGACCTGAAACAGCACCTGGATCAGAGGCACGCCCTCAACAAAGTCTGGCATGGTGATTGTTCGCTCCTTAGTTTTGAGGTGACAACAGGAAAGCTGAAGGAGGTTAAGTAGCTTGCCCACAGTCACAGAGATTGGAAGTAGTAGAGCTGCGATTTAGACTCAGTGCTGTGCTCTAAAAACTATGCAGTGCCTTCCCTTTGGCAATTGAAGGTCAGTGATGTTAATGCGAAGGAGGAGGCTGTGTTGAATTCTTGGAACTTCCTTTAGTCCCTGGGCTGGCAGTTCTTGTTTCCACAGTGTTTTCAGACAAGAACTGCTCCTGATCGCTTTGTGTTCTGTGTCTTTACCTTATCTTCTCTTCCCTTTTCCTTTTCGACTTAGTGTCCAAGACGTGCATGATTAATATTTTACAAGAATGCCTTCATTCCCTTACTGCCCGAGAAAAACAAAGAAACACTGGATTTTAAAGATTCTCCCAAGGGGCTAGAATTCATGGTTTTGAACCCAGATGAAATTTTCCACCTGACTTAAGCTTATCGTTTTTATGCACTGTTTTCTGTGCATTGCTTTGTGGCAGTGAGCATAGTTACAGCTTTCCTTTGCTGGGTTTGTGTTAATAATACGGATATTGGTTTGGGTTTAACTTCTTGTTTTGTACTTGGCCCCTGTGGATTGGAAAGTCCCACCCCCCCCTGCACTCCTCCCGCCCCAGCTGAGCTATTTATAGTATTTCAAACAGATATAGGATAAAATAGGCTTCCTCATAATTTATATTATTAAAATTTATAAATTATGCTTCAGCTTTTTTGGGGTTAAAGAGGGGAAGAAAACCAGGGCAGTTGATGGAAATGGGATAATCTACTGCACGATGAGTCATACTGAACAATTTATAGAGGGTGTAGTTAGCAGCATTTTCTTTTCTACAAAGGACATTCGGTGTATGTTGTTGCATTTAACCTTCTGGAGGCTATGGACTTCATTTGGGAACTGCCAGTAAGCCTACATTCATGGGTTAAACAGGAGGAATCTTACCATTGTGAAACTGACTGGTTGATTAATTTAAATCCAGACATACACAGTCCTGCCTGAACGCCCTTTGAAAGACCCTTACACAAAAGGGTTTCATTCAGAAGCATTATAACCCACATCCTGCTGTCAGACTCTTTCAGCTCTGTGGGTCATCGGAGGCTGCAGGCATCATCTTTAACCCCTCTTATGCTTTCCTTTTATTTCACACACAAAAAAAGCTTCTCTGCTTATTTTCACCTAAATGCTCTACATTTCCCTCCAAGTTCTTTATTTGTATCCTACTATGGAAAAGGTATTTTAAATTTCACTAATTGAGAGACTAAAATGGGAACTTATCTTAAACTAGCTTCTTTAGAAAAAGGATATTAGAACTTAATCCAGTATTTCTTCTGGGAATTATAATCAAAATTAGAATCATGGCATGTTGAAATAAGTTTTTGGTGTTAAAATAAGCCATCATCCATAATTCTTTTGACTTTTAGATTCAAGATATAGAAGACTTTATAAGCTGTGTTTAGTTTTGGGAAAATATAAAAGTTAATTGCCTCTTAGGTGAATTCAAAGATAGTATAAAAATGTAGTTCTAGACCTTTTGATGAAAGCAAAATTTAAATTCTGTTAGGATAAAAACTTGAGTAGCTTCTGTCTATTACAAACGCTGAGAAAACATACATTAGATACTCTGTTGGGTTTGGTCACAGAAAAGGGGAGATATTTATTACAAGAAGCAGATATGCAGCTAAGGAACGAATTGGGGAATTAGGGGACCTAGAGGTTACATGGCACAAGAGAAATCATGGTAGCATTTTGAGCCTGTGTTTTTATTTTCATCTCTGAAAGTGAAATTCTGATTTCTATCTCCTGCCACACTGGATTGTTTAAAAGATTAAGTTAAGTAGTTTAATCTTAGGTGCTTTGGAAAATGGAAAAAATTAGGGTATAATAAATTTTGTATATTGAATCTTTTGTGCCAAATGCAAGGCATGGTGCTATATAGAGAATAGGAAAGGAATACAGACTTTGTCTCTACCTTTCAGGAGATTAAAGGAAGTAGAGAAATCAAACAAGTGATAATTATGCTGAACTTTCTTTTTCTTTCTTTCTTCCTTCCTTTCATCTATCTTTCTTTCTTTTCTTTCTTTCTTTTTTCTTTCTTTCTTTCTCTCGCTCTCTTTCTTTTCTCTCTCTCTCTTTCTTCCTTCCTTCCTTCTTCCCTCCCTTCTTTCCTTCCTTCCTTCCTTCCTTCCTGCTAGGGATTGAACCCAAGGCCTTGCACATGCTGAGTACACACTGTACCAGTGAGCTACATGCCCAGACCTACAGTAGAATGATTGCAGTACATTTAGTGAGGTCCTGAGTACAGAAAATTCTGAGGAACTGATTCCTGATGGATGAGATGGGCATTGAAGGACAGGGAGGGTTTGGTTTGGTAGGGAGGAGAGACAGAAGTGTGGGGTTAGGTGGAGGGATGAGGAGGTTGATGTAGAATTCTAGGAGCAGAAGAGCTGGAAATGTTGTTCCTTCGTGCTAGGAGGAAGTTTAACAAACTGAAGCCAGGCCAGGGTGTTTAGCCTTACGGTCAGACTTCCGGTCAGAAATGTGATTTGTGGGAGGAAGCCAGCCACTGTAGTTGACTACTCAGAGCTTTAGAAATCCCAGCCAAATATTCCCTAAGGAGTGAGACTTTAACCCTTATTTATTTCTAAATTTCCCCTTGCCAACATGAATTCACTTCAGTTTAAGAAACAAGTTTAGACCCATGGTCTTTTTGATCCCCAAACTTTAATTGAAAGATTGGTTGCCTGGGAGTTAGATGTAATTTATCTTGCTTTGACAGTCCATAGGGTGGTTTCTTTGGGAAATATACTTTTCTTTTTATGTGAAAGAATACTTTATCTTATAATTTTTTTCTTTCAGTTTGAGATATTAAAATATGTTTGGGTATCTGTGAACCCTGAGGATCCTCTGGAAATAAAAAATGGGTTTCCTGTAATATAGGACAAATAAGATGTATAGAATCACCCAGAAAGAACATGGCAGAGCTCAGTGGGGCGAGTTCTCTCAATGGGGAGGTTTTTGTCCCTGCTCCCAGCTCTGTGTTTCTAACCTCTGTATCCTGTGCTTCTAGGGTGGCCTCAGGTGCGTGTGCATTTCACAGAGCCTCTCTGTGACTGTCCTTGAAAATCAACAGGAAAGAGGTAGTAATCCTTCACACAGTTATTGTCTTAAGAATTTATGATCTAAGAGGCAGTGAAATTGCACTGATCAAAAAAATCTAGTGAAATAGCAAGAGAAAATAGAACACAGTGTGGACGAAGAACATGTAACTCTGAGCTGCTTTTGTTAAGTAAGGGGAGGCTAAAAAGTAAGTGGCGGCTGGAGTTGAGGAATGGAGGTTGGGGAAATTAGGCCTGTTTTCTCTATAGACATATCTTTAGCCACATAATCTGGGGCCATTGACACTCGATTTCTGTTTCTGCTGGAGGTCTTTGAGCCTGTTGCACTTTTGTAGATATCTTATTTTGGTCTTATTTCAAGTGTGTTCTTTTTGAAACTGTACCCCCCCCCGCCAAATATCTAACAAATTATCTTTATTGTTGGACTGTTCCTTCCTTCCTTCCTGTCACTTCTCTGCAAAAAATCAATCCACCTGCTTCCTTCTGTGTGTGTGCTAACCTTTATTTAGTTTTCCATCTTAACTCTGTTTAGGCAGTTGGGTCCTCTCCTCCTAAGAGGTGATTAAAACAGTCTTGGAATAGTCTGGCTAGTGTAGGACCTGAGTGCATATAACCAGGAGGATTGCAAGTTCAGACAGATTTAGTTGAATTTCCACTTGTTGACTATAATAGTAATTTGTATTCATAGTTTAAAAACTTTTAAATGCGCAAAAGCGTATTATGGAAAAGTTGGAGAATGCTCCTTCAAACCAGTCTACAGTTGAAATTGCAGAAGTACCAGATCTACAACTGAGCATGGTGTCCCATCTAATTAATTTTCAGTGCATATTCAAATAAATGCATGTATTTATCTTAAAACAGACAGACATATATATAGACATAATATATATTTACATATTAATTTATATCATGGTAAACATGCCATGCTTTCCTTCTCATACCAAAGACCACAGGAAGAATAAAACAAAAGACTATGAATTTGGGTTTGTTGGAAAGTTTCAACTTTCACCTGAGTTTAGAAAAACTGAAACGTTATATATATTTTTAAGCAGTCCGATTTTACTAGTCTGCTTTCAAAATTCTCCCTAAGAGCTACAAAAGTGAAAAGTCCAACTTGTAAGTTAGATTGTAATTCTCTACATTTTTCTAGATTGTAAACTGGTGCCGTTGTATTCCATTTTACATTTTCCAAGAAGTATTATTGTGAGGCATTTGCACACTATTTACTCACAAGGGAAACATTAAAAGGCAGGCTTAGCTTCATCTAAATTGAAATAGGGATAATAATAGTTTCTTTGGAATAGCTGAGATCTAAGTATACAGTACAGAATGACAACTTTCATTTTTTATTGTGTTATGAATATCTTAAGGAAGATCTGCCAAGTTATTTGCTTATCTTCACAATTACAGTATTTGTAATAAAAAATTAGACCTTGATACTGTTTAAAAACATGTCAATCCAATATTCATGGAGAAGAAAACAATAGTTTTCATCCTACAGATGATAAATTACATACTTATTAAAGTGTTGCTTCTGATCACATAGGCATGGTATATCATTATAGACTCAGTTTGAAGTTGAAACAGTATAATTTTAAGCAATTACTTTAAACCTGGCATTTTAAAGGGGGGGTTGTATTCCTCTCAACGTGGGTGACAGCTGCAGGGAAGGACAAAGCGTTCAAAGGGAAGATTTAAATTATGTGTAGTTTTGAGAGTCATTAAAAGTAAAAGTAATTCTGCCTGTGATTGAAGACACTTCACCAAGAGAACTGTGATAGCAAGTCGGTTGATTTCTTCTGATTTTATCTAGGTGTCATAATTAGGCATTTTGCTGGAGGTGTTTTCTGGGCAAGTGATGTATTGGCAAGGATTTACTGGAGCTACGAGATAATGGAGTGGGCAGCTGCCGCTCCTGGAGAAGTAAACAGAGAGAATCAGTTTTCATTGTTATTCCTATGCTGACATTGGAAGGCACAGATGTGGGCTTTCTTTCCAAAAGGAATCAAGTATTCCCCTTCAAGGAAAAGGGTATCCGTAATGCAATAATACCAATGCTTGTTAAATGAGAAAACCATGTATGAATAGTTAAGACTGTTGCTACATAGGAACATTATTTATTGACCTGTTCCAGGAATGTTGCTAATGGAATCACGTAATGTCAGTTGTCATTAGAAAGTCACATCGAAATTTATAATTCCAGAATTCATTGAGTCCTTTTGCTCTGAATCACACTTGGTGCCTCCGTGACAACCTTCATTTCCTACTTAGCGAATCCAAGCCCGGTAGCTTGAGCCCCAGGAAGTTGTTAAAGCAATTAAAGGCTTCTGTCTCCCAGCACATTGCTCCGTTACCATAGTATCCTCTGCCTCTGAGTCTCGCCTGATGATGTCAGTATGCATACAGGGGTTGCTCAGAGCATCTATGCGGGGATGATTCACCCCGCAATTAAGCCCCTTTCCCGTTGCTGGCTTTCCAGTGTGATTTCAGATGTCTCTAGCAATGGAAGGTAAGTGCCTTGTTTTGCATAGAATTATAAGAATTACTAAAATACCTTTATAATTCTGTTTCAGGTTTCTTGCTTGCTAAGATATACTACTAACTGAAATCATAGTGGATGGGAGAATTTCAGCCAATTACCTAAAGTAGATTTGCAGTTTTTACTTTATCTATGTGTGTGTGCATGTATGCATGCACACGTGGGATAGGCTTGTAAAAATAACTGTGAATACACAACATAATTCCTGCTACTCTCCCTGGCAAGCAGCAACAGCACACACAGTAGAGCTTTTATTTCAAATTATTTGAAATAAATAAATACCGTAAAATATCTTGACAGGTATCACAGAGCAACCAAGGCTATTTTTAAAGTGTATGAATTACATATTTTATGTTTCATCCAATTTGAACAATAACAGACTATGAGAGGATATTACCAGAAGTACCAGCATATTGTGGAAAATAAAATGTACATTGTAGGACCAAAATTTAGTTATGGAAAGGTATTGTAAGTTCAAATGTATTGGTAACCATAATTTCATACTTATGTCATACTTTGATTGCTCTTAATATCTTGCACCTTGGTATTTAAAATAATACTTCTGTTATTGTGGTGAATGAAATTAATGCTTTCTGAAACTTTTCCTTATATACGCATCCATCCTTTAGGGCAAGCCATATATGTTCAAGTTTATGAAAAGAGCACTGTAGAATTAGTTACAGAATTCAGGTAGAAGAGCCATGAATGGATATTTTCTTGAGGAAGTTAGTTTTCTGTTTTTAGTTTTTCCCCTGCAGTATGCCTTATCAATAAATAATAAATGATGAGGCAAACAAAACCAGTTTCTCTCCATCAACCCACTCCTCCATCTTCATTCTGAGAGTTCTGTCCATATTTCCTTTTCTTGATTCTCAAGGGACTATTCTGTGAACAGTGTGATACTGGGTTTAAACGGAGGTAGTAGGCAAACGCAATTTCAGTTAACTAATAGCTTTTCAGGAGAAGAAAGAATGAGAGTAGACTGGATAGGGTGGTGAATGTCCCCAGCTCTTAAGGTAGATGAACTTTTATTCTGTTTAGAAAGTAAGCAGACTGTGGTTGCAAGGTACGTAAATGTGTTACATTGTCCATTTCTACAATCTTGTTTTTTGGTCTTTGGGAATATATCCCGCTGTCCAACATTGCTTTGGTTCTGCGTGCGATTATGTTAGTGAACTGATAATACTCTATTTACTTTTCCATAGTCAGTGAGAAATAGTTGTGAGAGGTTAAACAGTGTTAAAAAGTTTGAATTTAACTACTATCTGGTAAAGGAAGTGTTTCATGTTAAATAGCATAAATGCTTGAATTTCTTCCTGTACTGAAAATATGCTAAAATGATTTGACTGAATTTATTCACTATTTTGATAATCCTGTGTTTGAAAATATGTTACTTAATTGCTATCAGGAAAAGCTCTTAAAAGTAGAAAGAAATTATGATACCACCTAATTTAGATTATGTTAGGTTAAATATTAAAGAAATTGAGTCAGTCTAAACCATTGTCATATTTTTGAAAACACTCTCTTATTGAAATACTTTTACAATGCTTGCATTGAAAACAAGACGTTCTAGGCTAAATTGTATCTGGATTTTGTTCTTGGTTGGATTAATATTTTCAGTGATGTAATTTAATCTGTAGATTAAATTCATTTATAATTAGAATAATTCTTCAGTTTTAGACCCTTAAAATATCCACAAGAATACTCTTCTGCTGCCTGGACCAATATAAGTAGTGCTTCATGTAGAATGTACTTTAAAGATTAGCTTTCCTCGTGCTTGAGTCAGGAAGTGCTTCCAAGCAGTTTTAGGCAGCGTGATCTTAAAAACTGATTTAGGAAAATTTTCTTCTTTTTTTATGCCATAGTAAGAATGTTTACAGTTTTCATACTTAAACTTGTTCTTGTTGAATTATGGAAATGCCATGTCTGTAGACTTCACCAGCATGAGACTAATGAAACATAACAGAAAAAGGGATTACCTTGGCTTTCACAACAGAGACAACAAGTTAAATAGAGCCAGGAACCAAAAGAATTGGAGGAAGCTATCTGGGGAACAGAGACGTGAAAATTAGCGTTAGGCGAGAAGCTCAAGCTGTGAGGGCTCAGTTAAGTGCATAACCCAGTTTTCTGTGTTCAGAACCTAGAAGCTACAGAACGCACACTTTCACAGGCCACTTTCTGTTTTCATGGCACCACACTTCTTAGTTGGAGTTGGGTGCTTTTTTCTGGTCAAGCTTTAAGTTTATTTTTCCCCTAAAAAGGAATGATTAACACGAGGAATGATCAAAATATACAGTGAATGCTTACATTTAAAAATATTACAGTGAAAAACACATTGTCATTAGTTCCCCTCAAAATAATCCACCTTGCTTCGATACACTTATTCCCATTATTTTTGCCACTTTCTGAAGCAGTTCTGGAAGTTCTCTTTCGTGAATGTCTTTAGAAGGTGTGATCAAAAATACAGCTGCTCCTGAATGCCATCCAAAGAAAGCCAGGCTTATAAAAACATTATGGTGGGTCCTCACCCACCAAGCCATCAGATCTGGTCCTGTGCAACTTCTGGCTCTTCCCCAGAGTCCCAATGACTATGAAAGGGACATATTTTGAATCGGTTGTGGACACCAGAGCAGCCATGACAGCACAACTAAAGACACTCACGCAAGGAAACTTCCAGCACTGCTTTCACAAGTGATAAGAATGATAGAATAAGTGTGTTTGAAGTGAGGGAGAGTATTTTGAGGGATTAATGGAAATGTGTCTTTTACTGTAATAAATTTTTAAAAATTTAAACATTCACTGTAGATTTTGATTATACCTCATGTAGTGTAAAAACAAGGCCGATTAATATAGCTTCGTAACTAGGCTATTTTTATCTGGAAGAAATGACCACAAATGTTATGGCTTAAAGAATATAAATTTATTGTGGTATGTCTGTAGGTCACATGTTTTACACATCTCAGTGGACTAAAGCATCGAGGAGTCAGCAGGACTGCATTTCCTGCGGGAGGCTCTGGAGGAGAATCTATTTCCCTGTCTTCTCCAGGTGCTAGGGGCCACCTTCCTTGCCTGATGGCTCCTGCCATCTTCATGTTGCTGTCTTTCTGGTCCTCTGCAGCCAGAAAAAGCTCTCCACTTTGAAAGACTCACATCAATAGCTTGGGCCTTTATCATACACAATAAACTCCCCCCTTTTAAAGTCTTTAACCTTAATTACCGAGGCAAAGTCCTTTTTACCATCTAAGGAAGCATATTCACAGGTTCTGGGGATCAGGACATGGACATCTTTGGGGCAGTTATTCTGCCTCCCACGGAAGGGTTACAGAATGCAGAGCCAATTTTATCAACATTAAATTCACAAATCTTATATTTTTACTCAAAGTCATAAATTAGTCCAGTGATTCCCTGTAGGAATTGTGAATTTTTGACCTAATTCAATGGATGCAGTCGTCCCCAAGGATATTAAAATGCCCCAAGATAGTTACAAGGGAAATGTTAGATTAGAAAGAAATGTTTGAACATCTCAAATGTTCAAAACTCAAGGTGCAGAGGTGAGTCTCATGAAATGACACTATTCTCAGTTGAATATTTTTATTGAGAGGCTCAGATCAGATGAAGTTAATTAAAGAAAACTGATTTGAGACGGCAAAAATTCTATTAGTTGACTCCTATGTGAATAAGCCCGGGTTTCTTTAGAAACTGAAGGGTAATGGTTGGAGCCCGGGAGACCTAGGAAACTTGAGTTTTGAATAACATTGTCTTTGGCTGATTTGGCGTGAAGCCTCGAGCCACAAGACCCAGCCGATGAATCTGGCAGGTGTGCTCTACATGGCTGCTTGGGAAAGGTTCAGTATATTTCCATAATCAATAACCCTAGACTTGAGGCCAGCAGCTGCAAAAATAGTTTCCTTTATTGTTCACATCTTGGGTTTCTTATAAGCTTGAGCTGATTCCTAGTGCATGAATCTGTCCATACTAAACATAATTTATATCTAGTTGTAGTCTTTCTTTCTTTTTTTAACCTTGGCTAAACACGAGTTGGAAAAGATAAAGAAGCATGGTAGCATTTTGGTTTTGGATAGAAAGGCTAAATTTACATTCTGTGGTGGTTCTCTGAAGAAAAGGTTATGAAAAGAAACTGTTTTCCTGTGTGTATTTTTATTTTATTTTATTTTTTGAATCATTTTCTAGAGACAGGATAAACAGTCTTTGCTTAGAGAACACACCGGCTGCTAGAAATTACTTACTTTGGAAGAAATAATTATTTTTTAACTCTGATTCTTTTTGGTACCGCGGTAATACAACAACCTTAGAGGTCTATATCAAAGCAAAATCTGATTTTATGCCATTATAAGATTTATTTATCAATCAAAATATCATTTAAAGAGAGCTGTTATATGAAAATGAAGACCAAAAATAAAATCAGCAAGTCACACAGTATAATAAAACAAAATAGCTGTTCCCTTATAAAAATATTACTATAAATAAAAATATATTTTTAGTTGTCTCTTTGTTTATGGACATATTAAGTTCACATCAAAGTCTAATTTCTTTTATCAATGTATATACCATTTAAAGTGCTAATATTAATGAAAAACTCATACACTTTTAAACATGTGATCATTTAAAAAAATAAATATAGAATATTCAATTTGATACTTATTTTCTCCAGTTCCAGTAAATTAGATTAAGTAGAGATTAAATCTATTTTACTTAAAAAAAAACCCTCAGTGAGCAGCTGCCTTCTCTGTGACAGAAGAGACTGTTTAATCTTTAAATCGTTTTGAACTGGCTCAGTTGCTTTAGTAATCCTTTTTACTTTGTTAAAAATTATCTTAAAAGTGTATCTTTGAGAGAAATCAGAGATAAAGGAACTAATGAAATGAGAATTTTGAGGTTTTTTAATCTTATTTGGTAAGTGGGTGGTAGATAAGATAGAAGGAGACTTCAAAATCAAAAACTTCAAAGATTGTTATGATTTATCACTATTTTGAAAACTAGTTTAAAGTTTTATTTCTAGGGGGAATTTTTCCCAGTAATAGGAATAAAGTCAAACAGCAAGGAAGGATTGGAACTAGGAAGTTATCCTAGGTCTTAAATTGCAGTTCAGAGAGCCATTGCAAGCCCTCGCCATCCTCATTGACTCTGCATTCGGTTGTTTTTCTTGACTTACTGGCTCTCCATTTTCACTTCCATCTTTAGAATGGAATGAAACTCACAGAAAGAAAAGCAATTGAATTATGAATGGAGGATGTTCTTTTTCTAAAAGTTGTATGATGTCTCTATTTCTGTTAATTTATGCTGTGGAAGTGCAGTTCCATAACTGGAACAATGTTTTATATTAGCTACTCTAAAATAGTTTTATGGAGTAAGGACTAATGGAAATAAAGGGTCCTCTTTCTGCAAATAAAATCTTGTTGCCTGGTACAAAAAAGGGAGGAGAAAGTTTGAGCAACAGTAGATTGAAGGACATGAAGGCCCAGGAACAAGAGCTTGCCATTCTCTTCTGGGAGGTGGCTTTGATGAGTGCATTGTAGACCACCAGGTGGGCGAGCATAGAGAGGCTATGCCCCATGCCTGCTGTTTACTGTGTGTTCTAGATGACTACAAAATGTAATGAGCCTGCGGTGGGTACAGGAAGGTTGTATCCTAGATGCAGCCATAGCCATGCTGGGAAAGAGAGCCGGTCATAGTGCTTTTTCTCTATGTTCAAGGGTATGAGAGACAGAGGCAACTGGAGACCATCAGGCCTGCTTCCACTATTCATGAGGATTTGAGTTCACCAATGGAAGAAGTTCCATAATTTCAAACCTCCCAGTGATGAATTTAGGCCACAATTTAAGCTCAGAAATTTCCCAAGGGTCTTGGTAAGGAAAGTGACAGAGGAATAGGATTTAGCAATTGTAATATTACAGTACAACAAGAGTCAGGTGACATTATTTTCCTTATTGGAAAAGGTCAATTCTGTCCTCTTCAATCACAATGCAATCTCAGTAATTACTATTGAATGCCCTCCTGTACCTAATGTTGCACTAGGCACAATGCAGAATTAATCAGAGGACAATGTGACCGCAGATTTCAAGGAGTTTTAGTTGAGAGCGTGACTACATGTGGAGAGTAACTCTCGTATCACTATTATTCTTGTATTTTCATGCTAACTTTTGCCAAGTGGCAAGTGCCAGTTAGGATGAATTAAATTCATTTTATTTGCATTCAACTACAGTGTAATTTTCTTAAAATTCTGAATGAATTGATGTATTCATTTGATGCGATATATGTTGTTATCCTCTTAAATTTTTCTTCCCACTTACCTGACTGTAAAACTCACATATATTTTCTTTTGCCTTCTTTTGATCCTAGAATGTTTTGTTCTTTTTCGTGGACACCCATCCACAGCACATGTGCCTGATTGCATACACAGTTATTTTACAATGAACTATTTCAATTCTAGTTTCTCCTTTAAATATCTTCCTTTATAAATCCCTATAACATTTATTTTAAGTAGCCAACTCCTGTTTGTCAAACACTTACCTATTGAACAGTATTGTGCCACATCTTGGGGCCACTGCTCCACATTTTCCTCCTTGAGCATCCCTGCTTCTGCAGTCATCATTACTTTCTTCTGATAGGGAGAAGGAGAAGGGCCAGAGTGGGGAAATGGAAAGGAGCTGGTTTTCTACAGCGCTAAGTGCCTGAAAGTGGAATTTGTAAATCAGGAGGAAGGGACCTAGCACTGAGATGGTTCAGGGAGATTGGAGTTCTTAAAGCAATAGGAGGAGATAAAGAGGCAGAAGCCATGCAATTTTATTTTAAATCAGACATTTTATAAAGTGCAATTAATTATTGTGTTTACACAGAGACCATTTGCTCTAAATTATCAATTTATCCTTTACAATGAGCTACAACTCAAGTTGGAAAACTTCAAAACTTTACATTTCATGACATCCCTGAAGCTACCACTATCCTGCCCATTCTCTGGTCACCATTGCTCAATCTTGGATGCTAAAATTTAAAAGGGAAGTCTGTACATTCATTCTGTTTAGTTATAACTTGTGTTTTCTGAATGAAACTTCAGAAAAAGGCATTCTTAAAAAAAAAAATAAAAAGAAAGAAAAAGGCATTCTTATGCCAAGAATCAACATACAGCAGATTTGACAGTGATCTGGAGCTATCTCTTGACATGTTAAAGCTCTATGAAAATTTTCCAAATGAGTACTTAGTAAAACGTTGAAAGTTGGAAAAGTAATTCATTCTTCTGATTGGTATATGTTTCATTGTAACGATCTCCTTTAATGACTTGGTTCACTGTGTCTATCTTTTTGTGTCATGGCAGATATCTTACTAGTTATGTACGTCAAAGTTTCAATATTTGGTATTTTTTTCATCTTTTCAGTAATGTCAAAGAAAGTTAAGGTCTAGTGGATTTTATTTTATTTATTTATTTATTTATTTATTTGGTACTGAGGATCGAACTCGGGACCTTGCACTTGCAAGGCAGGCACCAGAACCACTGAGCTAAATCCCTGGCCCCAGTCTAGTGGATTTTAAATTTGGTGTTTGGCAAAAAGAAAAAGATCATTCCTTATGAACGGGTTCAATGAGTCATCCAGAAATCTATATTTAGGCTTCCTGACTCCAATAAGTAACAGATTTGTTATTTTTCAGAGGTGTTTACTTGGGGTTGAAGTTTTATCCTATGGAAGATTTGAGTAACAAATTAACTCTCATTTTAACCTTCTCACTTTTTGATCTTGGGACAAAATCCCTGGCATCCACAATTTAAGGGATGGGAAGTTTATTTTGGCTCATGGTTTTAGTCCATGCCAGGCCAGTTCCCAGGCAGGACCAGCATGGTGGAAGGGCCTGTGCAGCTGAAAGCTGCTCACACCACGGCAACCAGGAAGCAGAGGAACAAGGGAGGAGATGGGAAAAGAGACACACCCTTCCTGGTCCCTAGCCCAGTGACTCGCCTCTTCTGGCAGGCCTGCTACATTGCCTCCATAATTCAAGCTGGGCTTGGTGGTGCATGCCTGGAATCCCAGCAATCTGGAGGCTGAGGCAGGAGGATTGTTATGAGTTCAGGGCCAGCCTGTGCTACGTAGTGATCTCAAGGCCAGCCCTAACTACATAGCGAGATCTTGTTTCAAAAAAACAAAACAAAACAAAACAGTAGGCGCTGGGGATTTAGCTCGGTGGTTCCGCTGCCGGCCTTGCAAGCACAAGGTCCTGAGTTCAATCCCCAGTACCAAAAAACAAACAAACAAACAAAAAAACAACAAAACAACAAAGCCTCAAAAAGCCCCATCTATGACCACAGTGGCTACTGGGGGCAACATTCTTAACATAAACCGTAGCGTATTAATCCAATAGTTTAGCTAAGTAGACCTCCTGAGAGACTATGTAAAATTACTGTATTACCATTGGAGACTCTTTTTTAATTTCTTACTACAAAATGAATACTAGACTCTTTGGATTAAGGCATTCTTTGCTTTAAAGAATTTAGAATTATACCAAGAGGTAAGATGAAACTATAAGGAATATGATATAAAACGGGTTCAGACACCTCTTTTTCTGTGCTCCCCTTCATAGCAAAACTGCTCAAGTATAGCCCATGTGTGTCCCCTGCATGTCATCTCCAGGTCTTTCCTCCACTCTGCTGAGCTCACTTATCTATGAGAACCCACCTCTTCACCAAAGCTGTTCGTGGAAGGGCCACAAGTGACTTCAGGTCTAGATGGTCTTTAGTTCACTGTTTTCTTCTGGCCTGACTTTTCTGTAACATTTAAAACAGGGAATCCTCTCTGTCCACTCTTACAAGCTCCTCAGTCTTCTGTTTTCCCAACCTAACTTGCTGTTCCTTCCAGTTTCCTCCTGGTTGTTCATTATCTTCCCAACGCTAAAAGTTGGAGTATCCTATGCCTTAGCCTTAGCTTACTTTTTCATTAAAAAAATCACTCACTTCACTATTTCCTTTAGTCTCAAGGCTGTAAAATCCTTCTGTACACTTGACAGTTTACAGATTCATATACTCATCTGACCCTCTCTTGTAAAGTCTAAACAACATATTTCTGCTTGGGCTATCCAAAAGACATCCTAAATCTACTATGTCCAATATTCCTGGTCATCCGCCTGTGCCAAACCTGCAGTCTTTTCTGTCTCAGTTATTCAAGAAATTGTGAATGTTAACATTTTGGCATATGCCTCTCTAGGCTCCTGTGAGTATTCTGACTCCTGCCTACCAGAGCATATTGTACATGCTGTCTTCTTTCCCTCCTCCCACCAGCCCCATTTATTATGAACCGGTTTTGCATACTTTTAAATCATCTTTGATTTTTAGAGCCACGAGATTTTGGTAGCTACTTGGTCATGCAACTTATCGAACACGAATTCCCATGACCTAGTATATAATTAAAACAAAAACACCCAAATAGTTCATCATTTTAGTTTTCACTATTTTAGTATGGTAGTGACTAGGCGTATGTGAGGGCTTAAATGAGGGTATTACACATGAAGGTGTGCTCTGAATTCACATTCACACAAGATTCCAAAGGCTTAATTCAGGAAAAGAAGGTGTTTTAATAATTTAGAGGAACTGCTTGTTTGAAATCATTTTTATTACATTGAGATGAAACGAGATGCAGGTAAGTTGATTTCATCTTTGTCTTTTTGCTTTTTAAAATGTGACTATCAGAAAATTAAAAATTCTATGTGTAGCTCAAGTTATATTTTTATTGCACAGAGTTATTTTGTTGCTTAGGTCAATAACCTTGGAGTTATTCCTCCTCTTACACTCAGTGCTGTTAGTTCTACCTTCAAAGTACAGCCAGAGCCTGACCACTTCTCACCAGCTGCCTTGCCACCACTCAAGTCCAAGCTATCATTAACTCTTACTTAGATTTCTGTCTCTCAGGTTCTGCAGTGTGGTCTCAATATAGAGTCCTAGTGATTCTTCCAAAACGTGTCAGAATCATGCCTTTCCTCTCCTCAAAGCCATCCATTGACTTCTTTATCTTATTCACAGTAAACCCAGTCTTCTCTGCCTACCCCTTTGACTTTATTCTCCACTCCACTGTGAGCCTTTCATTTGCTCCCCTCAACCTGGGGCACTCTTCCTCCAAGTGTTGCAGAAATGGTGCCTTTACCTGCCTCAAGTCCTTGCTTCTTGTAAAACCTGACTACGGGCTTACCCCTTTCCCGAACAGCCCTTAACTCCCTGTTTCTCTTTCAAATTTTAAGTTTGTTATTACTTCAATTTATTTTCTGTCTTTTCCCCACCAGAACACTAGCTCCATGAAGATGAGAAGCTTTGTTTTATTCACTGCACTATCTCAAACTATGAGAACCATGTCTAGTATATGCCCAGTGACAGATGCCTCTGTGTTGGAAGGGTGAGCAAATGCATTAGTGTCCTGAGTGCTCTAGAGAATTAAGAGGAGGCTGTTTGGGGGGAAAGATGACTATTGTTTCCTATATTGAAATTAATGAGAAGGAGGTAGGACTGGATGGTCAGTGCGGGGCATTGCTACAGAGGACCTTAAATCCTCGGCCAAGTCATCTACATTTAATTTAGAGGAGAATGAAGGGAATTTAAATACCTAAATTTTTCTTTAAAAGATTACATTTATTTTTAAACTAACACATAGAAACATAAAAAACGAACCTATCAATGGAGTAACATGATGTTTTGGTAGATGTATGCATCGTGTAATGTTTAAATCAGGATAAACATACCCATCTCCTCACATATTTATCATTGCTTTATAATGAGGACTTTCAAAATCTATTCTTCTGGTTTTGCTATCTGTAGCCACCCTTCTGTGCAGTAGCACACCCGAACCTCTTGCTCCCATCTAACTATAACTTGCTTCCCATTGATCAGCTGCTGCCCATCTCACCTCCCTCATTATTCTCCTCAACCTTTGTTAACCACCATTGTGCTCTGAACTTCTATGATGTCACCTTTATTAGATTCTATTACTAATCCTAGGTCCAGAAGTTCATCTCACGGAAAAGCCAATATCTGAGAGGTGACTTTCGGGGAGAAAGAAAGGCTTTATGTAGTGTTCAAATAATAAAGAAGAGGGAACTTTGCTCACAAATTAGATTCTCATATCCAGGGTTTATAGATATAGGGTAGAAAGGATGAAAGGTAGAAAAGGCTAATGTAATTTTGATCTAAAATGCCCCCCAAAACTTTTGTGAGTTCAGAAGTTGGGTTTTTTAAAGATGATTGTATCACAAGGGCATTAACTTTATCAATGGGTCAATACTCTGATGGGTTCACAACTTGATGGCATTATTGGGAAACAATGAAAACTTAGGAGGTGGGGCGAGTCATGGAGGTGTGACCTTTGGGATTCTATCTTGTCCTCAGCCCATTGCTCTCTAGCTCTCATTTTCTGGCTTCTATGAAGAAAGCAGCTCTGTTCTACCACACCCTTCCACCATGATGTTCTGCCTCACTAAGCCTTATAAAAATGGAGCCAGACAGCCATGGACTGAAACGTCTGAAACCATGAGCCAATAACACCTTTCCTCTTTTAGGTTATTACTCTCAAGTATTCTCTCACAGTGGCAAAAATCTGACTAATCCAGCTATTAAGGGGAAGAATATTTGTGTTTTTTCTGGAAATCTTCCAGGAACTCAGGTACCACATCATAATTCACTTCTTCATGGTCTTGTTTTTCTAGCTGGTAAGCAGGTATCTTTAGCCTTCCTTGTAGGAGAGGAGAGGAGATAGGCTAAGCAGTCCTTGTACAAGCAGAAGCCACTGGGAGGTTTTGAGCACAGAACAGCATGGTCTGACTTACCTGTCACCGGGTTCACCTTGTGCACTTTGAGATAGGAGTCTTGGACAAAGAGTGGAAGTTGAAGGGGTCAGTTGGCGGAATTGTGGTAGGGGACCAAGAACAGTGGAAGAATAATCAGATTCAGAGTATATTTTGATGTCAGAGTGGAAAGGATTTGAGAAAGGATTGGGCATTAAGTATATAAAGAAGAGGGAACGAGAGATGACTGAAGGTTTTCAGTCTGAACAACTGGCAGGGGAATGTATAAGCACTTTATAAATCTTGGTGTTTCCCGTAATATTTCCTGATTGTATTTGGTGAAATATAGTTTACTTTTGTTGGTTTTTGGTAGGTTTGAGTCATCTTTTAGTTCTGAAGGGTTATGAATGCCAAAGAATATACTTTTACTCACCTGTCACTCTCTAGGGTTTTTTATTCTTTGAAATTTCTCTTCTCTCCCCCAGTACTATTTTCTGAAGTGTTTATCCATTAATGTAGTGGCTTATGGCTGCCTTCTCATCATGTTATTTAATTGGACCATTGGGTGCAATTATAAACCTATCAAGTCATATACATTTACCCTTGTAGGGGAAAAAAAGTGCTTTAATGTAGCAGTATAACAAATAGTATAACAGATTATGTTCTACTCCAAATTGAGTAATTTGCTCTGATAATAACACGCTACATGGAAAACACATTTTCTTTGAAAAATAATCATGGATTTTGGAGCAGGCAAAAGACATTCAGTGATGTGGCTTGTTAAAATTTAAGAAAAAAAAAGGAAAAGGAAGCATACTAGTCATTGACAAGACTCACTAATAGTGAATTAGTTATCTAGTCACTCTTAGCATTACACTTTGAGTTAAGCCTCTAATAGATACAAAATAGTGGTAATTTTAGGGTTATAATTGTGATCTTTGATCAATATTTTTTTAGAGTATATTGAAAGTGTGTCACTTAAACATTCCATTCTGAATTATTCATAGTCATGGGAGTCTGATAATAAACTGATACCTGAATTCCATAGAAAATCTAAAAGTTGACTTAAAGGAAGTTCAGGACTTTCACCATGCTATGAAAAGGTAGCATACAGCATCTGTATTGTTATTATTCTGGACATAAAAGTGGGAAATAAAATTATGACAAGGGGGGTAGTATTGTGGATAATTTGGGTATGAAAAAATAAAATGGATTATTTTAGCAAATACTAATGTCTTATTTACTTTTCTCATTGCTGGGACAAAATACCCAACACCCAAAATTAAAAGAGGAAAGGTTTATTGAGCTCACAATTCGTAGAGGTTTCCGTGCATAATTGGCTGGCTCCAAGACAGGGTGGCATGGCAGACAGGGATCACAGAGGAGAAACAGTTTGTGATGGGTACAAGATAGCAAAACAAGCAAGAGACAGACCGCAAGCTCTTTCTGTCCCTTATATCTTATCCAGGCTACTTAGGGCAGTTAGTACCTAATCCTAATGACCTGGAGCCTAACATTGCACCATGACAACATTGCACCAGCGTCACACACTTTAGATCCATCCACCTCTGAAAAGCCCCACCTATGACCACATGAGGCTTTGGGGAGACATCTAAACACAAGACAAAACAAGTAACCTTCTATATGATTATTTAAGTTTTTCTGATTATTCAGTATAGAAAGGAAATGTAATTCAATTACTTAAAAATAACCAATAAAAACAATTCAGTGAATAGTTATAAAAAATAGAATTTTCTGATTAATTTTTTAAAAACCCAAATTTCTACATAGTGTCCCTAAGAGCAACCTTTTCTGTCACATTTCAACATGTTTGTCTTAAGCTTTTTCACTGTGAGTTCTCCCTAAGATTCTCATCCATCTCCCTTTCTCTCTGTGTCTCTCCATCTCTCTCTGTCCTGTCCTCACACTGCTCAAATGCTATCCATTTCTTCAATTTCCATTCCTGGTGAAGCCTGCTTTAAACTTAAAACTGTTCAGTAAAAAGTCTCGTTTAACTTTCAGATGGCTAAATTCACCTTTTCTGTTCAAATAGTGTCCCAGAAACCTTTGGAAGCATTTGACTTTGTGGATCTCACCATTCCCTAGAAATGAGTAAGCATGAAGCATCACACACTCTCAGGTGTGCTCATAACACTCTCTTCCTCCTGTGTCTTTCCCTCTGCCTCATTTGTCCCAGAGGAAGCCTCCTTAGTCCTCGGATAGCCCCTGGAGATGCCAACAGGTTAACTTCCCCTCCTTTCTGCCCCATCACACGCCAGTAATTGAATGCTATCGTATGCTCAGTTCTTTTTCAACAGTTAGCTGTTTATGGAGTTGGCCAGTTTATTAGACTTTGAGATCCTTGAGTGCAGGGATTATCTTTATTCATCTTTATACTCCAAATCTAAACATAGAATAAGTACTTGAAAAGAACTTATTGGATAAACCAGTTCTCTTGGGATGCACTTTAGAGTTGAAAAATCTCTTCATCATCATTTGTGCACACTCATACCTCTTCTCAAACTTCAAAACAAGTATTTTCAGATGTAGTATGAATTTCTGAACCTACCCTCTAATCCTCGATGCCAAATATGTGATATTAGTGAGAGGGAGGAAGAAAACCATTGAGTTGGGAGAACACATAATGGAAAAAAAAGGGAGTGCTGTTTCTCTAAATCTCATCATTATTCTTTGTTGCTTACTTGCATGCTGAAACCCTTCAGGGTGAAAGTGCGAACCATAAGTTATATCTGCACTCTCACATTTTCTATTCACACAGAAAATAAAATGAGTCCCAGAATAAATTCATTAATGAGAATAATAGCAAATGCACACAAAGTAGCACAACAAGGAAGAAACAGCATTATACCATTTTGAAGAAAATGTTCAGGGTGTCATATGCTAGAAATTTTGAAAGTGCCAGATTTCCATTAATAAGATTTTTTAAAGAATAATATGAATATGATGATGTATGACAAAATACATATACTATAACTATAAAAATACAGTAATATATATGTAGATGTATACTTATTTTCATCTTATTGAGTTTTAGTAGAATGGCTCTTAGGTAGCTAAAATATTTGGACAATATTTTATTTTTTCAGATCACCTCAATTTTATCTATATAATTCTTTCATGTACAGTAGAATTATCTTAGAGAATGAATATGACACTGAAGTAAAATGGAAATATTTCTGAAAGGACATTCATACTGTTACTGATTTTGTCCTTAATTAAGGACATACTTTTTGGGTTTGTACAGTAGCTATATATGGGAATTGCTTCTTTCATTTATAAAAGAAAGTATGTGGTATGTCTCTTTATTTTTGGTACCGGGGATCGAACTCGGGTCCTTCCGCTTGCAAGGCTTGCGGCAGAACCACTGACCTAAATCCCTGGCCCTTGTGTTATGTCTCTTGTACTTCATGAAAATGTGCAGCTCTGGCAGTTACACTGGATGGGTTTGCTGTCGTAATTAAAACACAGATGGAGCTCGTTTCTTTCCCAAGTGTTTGATTGGCAGACAGTCTGTGATCAACACTCCTCTCTGCTGAACACATCAGTACCATCTGCCATCAGTCAGCTTGGAGGGGGCGGTTGCAGTGGGATTTCCTCAGCCTCATATGAACCAGTTTAAACTGAGTGTAGTTCTCTTGTTGAAGCCATCAAATGATTTATTAAAAAATTGCAATATGTAAAGATTTTCATGACACTGGATTTGCACTTTAATGATGTATTCATTGAAATGCTTTTTTAATTCGTCATTTCTTTTTTTGTCTCATTAAAATATTTAGAGCATAACATAAAGTTACTGCACCCTGAAAAGTTGAAGTTTCTAAGTAAATTGAGCTGGTGGGATATTTTGTTTTAGAGCAATTGTTAGAGATAATTTCACATCAGGGTCCTGTGAGTCGTCAGTGTGAGCAGTAGTTACAAATGATAATATTTTAGTGTGCACTGTCTAGACATAACATTAAAAGTTCTAAAGAATATACTAATTTAAAATTTTTATAACTGTTATAATAGATTATGATGAATGGGACTTCTTTATTTGAATATCAGGATAATAAATGGATAGAAATTTATGTTCATACAATTTTGATGCAAATAACTGAACATAGTTTGATTATTTTGTAGAAGTAGATACATTTAAGACATTAGAATTACAGAAAATGATTTTTTTAAGAAGAGGAGAAAGAAGTATTTCATCTTTCTGGAATCATATTTTACAATATATAATACTTGTACAATCAGAATCTAGATTTGTGAGGAATACATTTATAATATACATAATAAAATGAATTGTACATATAATTAAATAATGGAAAATTAATTGAAGTTCTCCCTTCTCTGCCTGAATGGATAAATAATTATGATTGACAAGAAGAAACATACTTTATAGTACTTACAAGAAAAACTAAACAAATTGAGCTGTTGTCCCAAGAATATTAGAACAAGGAATTCAGGAATTAGATTTCCAAACATTCTTAAGAACTGTGGGATGCACTCATTGTACAGTTCCTGTGGAAACTCAGTCATAGTAAAAGCCAGAGTAACTTTTGGAAGTTTACTTTGGTAAAGTTAATCAATTCACAGTTGGAGTGAAAAATGAGTTTTGGAGGTGAACCAGCAAGAAAGAATGGAAATGATTGTGATTACCTAGAAATATATCATCTACTAGTACCAGAATCCTTTAAAGATAAACTTTGAATTAATATCTCATTTTGTTTGAATAGATAATCACTTCTCTTCAAGCTTGGAATTTTTCAAGGTTAATGCTTGGAGGTAGAAAGGAGAAAACTTTAAAGACACATTTACTTAATGTAGCAAATGTTTATTCTTCAAAGCCTACATTGTCATAAAAGGAAATGTGATTCATTTTGATATAATAGACTGGGGTAATTATTATGAACAAGATCAAAAGTCAGAGAATGAAGAGACTTCCCAAATTACGAGGCATCTGGAAACACTTGGACATACAGTCCATTCACTGCAGTTCTTCTACTCTAACTGGAGGTGTCTGCTTTCCCGCCCTGTTTTTTTCTTTCTGTGCCACTTTTATTTTGTGTTGGCATTTACAATATAGGTTACATTTAGGAATGCCCATTTTATTTTGACTATATATGTGATACATAGTGTGCAGAGACCTTCTCGAGTTGTCATTTGGTTAATAACAGCCAACATTTACTGTGTACTTAGTGTGTGCCAGACACTTTTCTAAGTACTTTCTCATTTTACCATCATACAAACATTTTAAGGAAAGTACTATTATTATATTCTGATTCTGTGAATGAGAAAACTTCTCTAATGTGACCCAACTAATCCTGTACCCAGTCCCACCCCAAGGACAGGACAGCAGAGGAGACTGAGATGATACCCATAGGATGAGAAATCAAACTAAATAACAGGAAGAAGAGGTGAGAAGGGAAATCACTGTCAAGAGAGACTGGGTGAAGAAGCAGAGTGTGTAACTCATACAACAGCACCACCACCACCCCCCTCCCCGGGCACTGTCACCTTCGCTTCTGCTGACTGCTTCCCTTTCCTCCTGGACCCCTCTCCCTCACCCAAGCTATAAACCTGCACTTCTGTCCGCTCCCGTGGACTTGTGTGCAGCCCAGACACAAAGAGGAAGGTACTCCTCAGTGGAAATGAAGCTTCATTTCACTGGGGTTTTCTGCTTTTCCCACTTACAAGAGATTTCTGAATAGCTAGGCTTGAGTGGGGTGAGAAGCAGTGAACCTCAAATTCACTCATGAGAGCGGAAAGCAAAGACCCCCCCCCCCCCAGAGGGAAGCGGAATTATGTGGTGTTAGCCCCATGCTTGCCCCTGACTTTCTCTGCTTCGTTTCCTTGTGAGTAATGAGAAAAAATGTTCTAGAGCCCCACCAGATCGAAAAAAAAAGTTTATTAGGGCGCAAGGAGCTTTCTGACCTAGCAGAACAGATACAAGGAGTGTTAAATATAGGAAAAACTTTTATGTGGTGAAAAAAATTAGAAAAGAGCCTGCCTATGGGGTGTGCAAATTGACCAGAGAGGCAACTATCTACTGCTGTGTTGGTTGCATACGTGTATAATTTATTAAAACAGGACGTGACATGGAAAATGTGCATTTCATTCCATGAATATTTTTATCTCTATAAAAGCATGCAGTCCAGAAAAGAAATTAACATGGTGGCACCTTTGAAAAATATCTCTCAAATCAGTGTGGAGGTTCCAAATGACTGGAATTCTAAATATTAAAGGTTTAAAAAATGAAGGTAGAGGATAAAAATGTAAATAGGTCTAAGATCACTCAGGACTCAGTATCAGGCCCTGCTATTTGTATATGATAAACTATTCATTACCTTCCCTTAGTTATTTTTATTTCTTGAAATATTTGTGTGACTACTTGTTTCTTTTAAGGTGCTTCACATTTTTTCTTTATCATATTTTCAAACTTTGTAGTTGCTGTTTTGTCAAATAACCCTACTTAGTTTTTCTTTTTCTTTTTTAATCTGGCAGTTACTATATAAGGCTTACTGGTCTAGACAGTTCCTGGCATGTAATTATCATTCAGTAAATATTAGTCACACAGAACTATTAGGTTTATATCACTGTTCATACTTCAGCATGCTACATAATTTTTTTGTTCACCCAATATAACATTTATCTGCTCTTTTACTGTTTTCATATAGGGATGATGTGTTAGTGTACTTCAGACTGCTTTAACATTTTCCCTTATCCCCTTTTTTCTTTTTAAAATTCTTGTCTCTGGTTAAAATCTTAAACTGTTACTTCAGTACCCCCTCTAACCCTGGTAGTCAACTCACTTATCACATGTGCAAATAGCATGTGAAGAGAGACATTGATCGAAATAAATTCTCTTATGTCCCATTTAAAAGAAAGAGTTTGGCAATGCATGATATTCCATGTTAGATACCAGGAGCCTTAGAAGATAATATAATGAAAAAATACATTATATTTGAATTTCTTGTTTTTAGCAAGACAAAGACTGGATGAAAGACAATTAATGAAAGAAGTTGGAATAACTCAGCTTAAAGATGAAGTATTATGCAAGGGAAGAAGCATAACATAAGGGAGAACAGCACTTTCTGGCCTGCTCCTATATTTTTTATATTTTATACCCTCCCAAAGCCATCGCAAAGTTAGCTTATCTAGATTTCTGCCAGTGTGAGTTCATTCTGGGGCACACTGATTTACTGTTGGTAATTTTAGTCTCCAACCTACACTGTTCACATAACTCTTTTCTTTTGCATGTGGGTTGGGGGAAACGTGGAGATTAAATCCAGGGCCTCACGCATGCTCTGCAAGCATTTTACCATTGAGCTACCTCCTCAGTGCTGGTCCCCTAAGATCTTAAAGTCCATATTCAGTTATTTGATCCCAAACTTCACAAGGCAACACTGGCCCTAGAAAGTGAGGGTAGGAACAAAAGTAGAATAATAGCATAGACATCAGTAGTTACGATGTGACAGATGCAGCTGAGGAGCACAGGAGACAGAGTCCAAGAGCACCTCACAGGTCTGGTCCAGGAAACCTGCCACTGCTTCCCTTTCCCCAGCAGGACAAGGTTGTCAGCAGTGAGCCTTTGGCACTGCAGAAGTGGGGAAGGATTGGGGTCAGCACACTACAAGATTATAGCCTTGGCCCCTGGGAGATGGTTCTAATTCCAAGATGTTTAATTTGTCCTGGTTTCAATATCTACTGGGGTCCAATATAAGAGCCTTGATAGAGAAGGAATACACTATAGGCAGTGTAATGTCTGAAATCATGGGTATTAAAGATGGGATTAAGAAACTATGATGAAAATAAAACATGTTTCAAAGGTACTTTGTACCAACTTCAAATTCTTGATTCTCCATAGTATTGTTCAGTAGGAGATCAGATTAGATTCTAAGCCCCAAGATTAATGAATCCCTAATGAATGTCTTAGTGGGCATTAACACAAAGGTCTCTTTCAAGTTCAAAGAAACCCAATGACACTTCTGTTTTCAGGGCTCCTGGTTTATTAACAAATAATACCACAATCAGGTTAGAAAAACTGCAGCATATTGTAAGGTTTCCATTTAATTTACTAAACCCCTTTTAACATATTCATAAGATACAATAGATGTGTAAAGTAGTGTGAGGGTAGTATTAGAAATCCAAATGTAAGATTCTTCAACTAGCCAAGTTGCCCACTGTTTTCCCACTGCCAACCTTCCAGTTTCTGAATTCAGCATATTGAAAACTTTTTAAAATGGTCGTTAAAGAGGTATTAATACAGAATAGGAAATCACACACTGAGAAAAGATATTTTCAAAGCTTATCTCTTTAAAAAGGAAAGTTTTGATGAAGGAAAAGGATGGGTGGATGAAGTGTATAGAATCAAAGGGAAAGGTAAATAAAAACAAATACAAGGAAAATGCTTTGGCTCCTGAAGAAATAGCTTTGTAGTTTATCACCAAAACAGAGTTTTAAGATTGTCGGGACTCACCCTCATGCTGCAGGGTATATTTCTTTTCCTACTTTTACTTGGCCCAAGCTTGCTCTGGAGAGCCTGTTTTTTTCCCTACCTTTAATAAAACTGTGCTACCATTAAAAAAAAAAGATTATCAGGTGTTACAGAACATACTAAAACAACGTTTATTTAGCAACACTGAATTGAAATAGAATCAGAAGGTGCTTTAATAGTCTTAGTAAACTTTAAGAAAGAGAATTGCAGAATTAAAAATATTTTGTAAAATGGGGACCGGGGATTTAGCTCAGTGGTTCCACCTCCTGCCTCGCAAGCATAAGGTCCAGAGTTCAATCCCTGGTACAAAAAAAAAAGAATTAGAAATTAATGGTGTATTATAATACCACTACTTTTTAGAAAAATCAAAACTGAAAGTTATTTTCCTTATAATGTTGCTTTTATAAGTATATGACCATCGCATAGAATTTTTTTTTTTTTTTTGGACCGGGGATCGAACTCAGGTGCTTGTGCTTGCGCAGCACGCCGTGAAACCACTAAGCCAAATCCCTGGCCCATCGCATAGAATTTTGATGTGGGAAATAATTAAATGTGAATGACTGAACGTGGTGATTCCAGCATTCCTGCATCTGCGAATTGGCTCCAGGGAGGAAACTGGAACAGCTGTCAAACTACAATCAGACTGAGCAGTTGAAACAAGTAGTCTTACAGCATACTCAGCTAGGAATCAGAATTATGGCTCCTCTTTTTCCCATGGGGTTTTCTTCTAGGAATGGGCATAAAGAAAGAAACTGAAATATGACCTGCAATCAAGGTATAATCCCTGGTGGTCCTGAATTAAAGTTTTACTATAATCTCTTAAAATCCATGCTTGTAGGTTGGCGTGCGCGCGCGCGCGCGTGCGCGCGTGTGTGTGCGTGTGTGTGTGTGTGTGTGTGTGTGTGTGTGTGTGCTAGGATTGAACCCAGGGTTGTGTGCATGGTAAATATACACACTGCCACTGGGCTATACTCCCAGCCCCTATTTGTTAATTTTTAATAAAGCTTTCTCAGGTACACATTATAGAGCAGCATTCAAACTTCTGATAAAAAGGGAACTAACTGTCACAACTGGTCCCAAATAAACCCTGACCAATTCTGACCCATTTTCCATTTAGGAGAAAAATACTTAAACTTGCATCATCTAGTCTTACCATTTTGTGTTTCTAGTTTATTAAACATTAATTCAGCATATTTTTATTTTATTGTGGTTAGGAGCATTAAAATAAAAGGATTTATGATGACATTTGGTTTATTAAAAACCTACAAAACTAGCAGATGGCTTAGAGATACAGCATAAAAGTTGTTATTTGATCTTTAATTCGAGACCATACTTGATGCTACATCTGGGAGAAGAACTATGCCAAGAAAGATGCTGTTGAGTTAAAGACTGTGTTATTCATAAATATTTTAGAAAACAAGAGAAGTGTTCATGAGCATAGTATATGAAACCAAATATATGTTTCATGGGGAGAAGGGCTCTAAATCTGTAGTATTTATTCATATATATTTTAATGGACCCACGAAGAACAGAATTATATAATAAATCTGGCCAAAAATTTATAGATACAGTGTTTTATCTTAGTCATTCTCTGCACAAATAGAAGTTTTTGTTTGTAATAGTCACTGGGATAAATCGTCATTTTGTATTTAAACTTCCTCATACCAAATATAGAATTGCCAAGTTTCTGTCTTTAAATATTTTCCCAACACTTACAATATATCTGATAGTGATTAAAAAG
The DNA here is from genome assembly GCF_053883595.1 of Heterocephalus glaber. Lineage (NCBI taxonomy): Eukaryota > Metazoa > Chordata > Mammalia > Rodentia > Bathyergidae > Heterocephalus > Heterocephalus glaber. Next base: position 12,178,596 of record NW_028258312.1, on the reverse strand, counting down.
CTGAGTATAATTAATTAGTATCATGTATAACTGTGATAGCTGGCATCTGGTTACTCTTCTTCTTACTCAAATTACTGTTCTGTTATAACCACTTTATTTGTGAAAGTTTTTATGCTTCCTGTTTAACAAATGCCAAATGACCTCCATTTCTCTTTCAATGAGGAGAAGGCTTCAAAGCAATGTTAAGTACAGGTGACATTGTTTCCTAATTAACTTTCTTGGAGTAGACATAAATCACTTAAAATTCATAAGCACCTTTATCTTCTTTTTAAAAATTAAGAAATATAAATTTCCTAGAAGAATCTGCTGCAGTCTGGATGTAGTGTGCCCCTCAAAGGCTCATGTTCCAGAAGCCTGGTCCCCAGCTCCACTGTGTTGGGGTGTGAGACTTTTAAGAGGTGGAGCCCAATGAAAGATGGTTAAGCCATTGCAGGAGCCCTCCTCGAAGGATATATGTCATTAGTTTCCTCCAGAACAGGAAGCCTGGCCCCTGAATCTCTGGTTTATGTCTCTTTTGTGATATTACTGCCATGAGTCTATCTAACATGTTGTGAAGGTCTCAAAACACAAAATCAGTGGGGCCACCTAATCTTAGACTTCCAACCTCCAAAATCATCAGCTAAATACACATAACTGTTCTTTTATTCATTACAAATACCAGCCTTAGGTGTTTTGTTATAGCAACAGAAAATGGACTATTACTGCGTAACTCCAAAAACAAATTTTTATTTTATAATACATATAGTTAGTAAACTTGTTTTATCACATATTCCCGATCATATTCTGATCTTCTCCTTTATTTTAAATTATATCTTCATGCTATGATTTGCTAAACATTGTGGATATTATTATTTTAAGAAAATGTCTACACATTTTAAAAAGCCCAAGTCTGTGTTCATGAAGAATAACTTTTATACTTAAGATTCAAACAGAATGTAAAATTAAAATTTCAGTATCTTTTGTAGATGATTATGGTTGTTAACATAAAAACTATTGTTAGACTATATGAGTAATTTAGATTAAAAACATTTTATTGTGTAAAATTTTATTTGATATTTACTGTTTTTCAAAACTGTTCTTAATTCTTATTAAACTATTCTGTTCATTTCCCCTTCTGCTTGAGTATAGTGTACTGACTGTATTTTACCTCATGTTGGTGACTTGGGGTCATAACTATGAACATGGTTTGTTTCTGTGCTATAGAGACCACGAGGTACATTCTAGGGCACATTAGTTCAGTGTCAGAGTCCTTATGTGGTAGCTGGATGGACTGGTACTCTGAATTAACTAGTGTCAGTTCCTTACCCTTTTTCAGTTTTCTCATCTGTAAAATAGAGTTAGTGATACACATCTAGTGCAGCACTGAGGGTTAGGTGAGGTCCTCTCCTATCTAGCAATGTCCAGTTTATGGAAGGTATTCAATAAAGTTTAGTATCTTAATTAGTAATTGATGGAAAAAGAAACGCAAATGAATATCTTTAGGAGGTGTGATAAAATATTTGATGAATACTGTTGCTGAGTGCCATCCAACAGAAAGGTAAGCTTGATGAAGCATTACAGTGTGTCCTCATCTACGTTATTCACTGCCTTTGGCACTGCACTGTGCAGTTTCTGGCTCTTCCCCCAACTCAAAATAATCATGAAAGGCAAATGTCTTGAACTGATTCAGGACAACAAGGCAACAATGACAACGCAACTGAAGACATTCTTAAAAGAGGCAAGAACTATGGGAGAAGTGTGATCAAAGTGAGGGGGATTAATTAATGGCAATGTATTACAATAATTAATATGTAAACATTCAGCATATTTTTCAGTTGCACCTGGTAGGAGGTTTGGGTTAGAGCTAAATACATATTGACTGTTGCCGTGGCAATGATAATAACTGGTGGTTTGTTGGCTTGTTTACTTTTAAACGTTTTTCATTAGTGCATATTAACATTGCATGATGACAGGACTTATTTCTGGAAGTTAGTCCACGCATTTAACATGTCTTAATCAATTTCAATCCCATTGCCTACTTTTTTATTTCCTCTCCACTCCTGCTTGTCCCCTTTCTCGTCTTGAGAAGTCTGCCTCCTGGTTTCCTGTTCTTCCTCCTTTATATTATGTATTAACTGATGTAGTTTTTAGGTTTCTCTTATAAGAGAAATATAGTTCACTTTTTATTTTACAGAAAGAATTGCCATGTAATTTCCAAGATGGCATATGTTACAGTGTTCAGCGCAAGCTGAAAATATATACGACTTTGTCAACTGCCTTTGCAGATAAGAAGTGCCTCCCTCACAGAGTTAAAGGCTCAGATATATAACAACTCAAAGAGCTTAGCACGTGCTAACCACTCAGTATAATTAGCAATTTCTAATACTGTATAAAGGTGTAACTCTTGTGATAGAAGCTGGGTACTCTTAAGTTTGGCGAATTGTATTTACAGATGCTCTCTGGCTATTCCGACTTTAAATGTTTGTAATTAACAATTAAAGTTGCTAAATTTCCAAAATATATTCATATAAATGGCTACCTCTATGGTGCTTTTACACTGTGATGGTTAAGCTTCATTTTGTTAACTTGATTGGTTTGGGAGCCCCTGAAGGGATTGGTAAAGCACACTTTTGGTTGTGTCTGTGTGGGTCATGGATGTGTGACCTTGGGTTCTAATCTGGTCCCCTGCTGTTTCTTCTCTGGCACTATTGCCTTGCTCTGTTTTCCGGTGCAGCAGCCAAAGGCTAAACAGCTTTTTCTGCCATGCTCTTTTGTCATGATATTTCTACATCTGGAGCCAGTCAGCCATAGACTGAATTCCCTGAAACCATAAGTCAAATTAAACCTCTCTACCTTTGAATTGTGAGTGTTCCAGCAGTGGGAAAGCTGACTAATACACATGATCTTTAAATAAAAGAGCCAAAGATGATTGAATTGGAACATCATGTTTTTAGAAAATTGGACTTGTGAGAAATAATTCTGAGTATAACTACTATCAAAATCATACAGATTGTATATATTATCTGTAGAAGCCTCAGACTTCAGATAGAATACTGGTCTCTCTTTCTAGACTCTTGTAGCATACCATGTAAATGGATCAATATTGTATTGATATAGCATCATATACAGATTTCTTTCTGTCCACTGGTTCTAGTTAAATATTTCTGTCTCTAACTATGGCATGTATCCAATCACCACACACTTGTATGACTATGGTTTTATTGATTACATTCATTCTTGTTGATCAGAACCAATGTAGTTATATATTTTGAATATTACCTAGAACTGTTTATATCTGCATCCTTGTTTTCTTATGTAAGTACAACATAATCTTTTTATGTTTCTTTTCTTTGCCTTTTACTACAGGAAGCTTGAAATCATTATAACAGGATGGTTTCTATCAGTGGCTAGATTTTTCTGTGGAACTTGCATCCTGCATTGTGTCTTATTTTGTCTCTGTACTAAACCTTAATACTTTACACAGGGCAGATACCTCACCACTAAGATATGTTGTTTAGTACTTTCATTATTCCTTATTTAACTTGGGGTATGTTATCTATATTGGGGAACAGTGCTTATTTTCTACTAATTTAGTGTGCTGTACATGGGAAATTAAGCATTTTTGCCTTGAAAAAAAGGAAAGGCTTAGTGGAGTCTCACAAATGTTACAGGGCAGTGATGGCGAACCGTTTTAGAGCTTTCAGTGATACCAACAGCCACTGTGGTACATGTGCCATAGCTTCTCCACCACTGTTATAGGGACAGTGCTTCTATCAGATATTAGAAATTTGACTCCGATTGTTGTTCCTTTAGTTCTTTTTGGTTCACTTTCAGGTTCACTTTGAAGCCACCTCTGTCAAGCTGAAATTGAGAATATGATGTTCATAGTACTTATACTATTTATCCAGGCATGGATTATAATTTTCAACTTCCATGTCATCTCTATCAGTAGAGACTTTAACTATTTGGGGCCACAGATTTGGCACGCTTCAGTTAGATTAAAGTCATGCAGCTAGTTTGTGGCAGTTTCTGGACTAGAAACTAGGACTTTAAAAAATTCTAATCATTTTTATTTTTCCCATTAAATGTATTTTAACCCTATAATCCATTATGTTAGGCAAGAAAAACCAAGGTTTTGACATTTTTATTATATGCAAAGAAAGTGAAAATAATCTTGTTGAAAATACTATGCTTATTATTCAATTTTGAAAACACAGAAAAGACGTGTAAAAGAGAAATGGATCTTCATATGCATTTTATTTAACTGTGACCCTTTATTATTGAGCTTTTTTTTTAAAACAAAGTATACCATCAGCTTTTTAAAGGATATGTTTCAACATGGATATAATCTTTGGGGAATTACTTTGAATTATTTATAGGTAATTGCCAAAACATGCACCTGTCTATGTCTGTAGAACAGAAATATGTTTATCAATATCTAGGAGCTATTGCTTATATTATAGTGTTATTGTAGTGTGTTATATTTCACATAGTTCCTAAGCCCAGTGTGTGTAGTTTGTGTATTTTCCTGGCTAAAGTTGGCACACAGTAAATATTTAACAATGATGATAACTCTTTCTTTATACAGTGTTCACTTTAACTAGAAAAATTTACTGCTATGCTAATGTGGTACAGTTCTTAAAATATGTTAAGAAGCTAAGTGAATTTTATGGCATTCTATTAGGGATTTGCATTTATATAGGGACTCATCTGTCTCCCCTCCTCCGTTGTTCTCATACACACTGCACTACTCATTCATCTTCCTGATGCTATGCTCTGTATTTTCAGCCTACCACCTTAGTAACCAGTGGTACCAACGTTCTACCTTGCGCAGAAACTCAGGTTTTAAGGATGGTTGCATGGCCATTTCCTTCGCTTCCTCTCTTCAGTGGCCTTTCATAATCCGTAAAATTCAAACACATCCAAATTTAACCATGATTACAACTTTCCAAACTTTTTAAAGCATCTTGATTTTGAGTCCCATTTTGTTGATTATATGAGAATATGCAGTAAGTCTACTTTTGACAAGAAGAATGTGGAATATTATTGGAGTTCTTACTCAACATTAGTCATACCTACATTTTGGACAAGGCCAAGCTGGTCCAGTGTAGTTTCAGGAGGCTTGTGTGTTTCCTTCCTTCCACATTATGGCTCTATTTTCTTTGATTCTTGTACACTGTCCTTGTGGGCATGTACACCTTCTCTGGAAGAACTGATCAAAGGACTAAGTCCCAGGAAACTCATTCATATGACAATGTAATAAACCCTACAACTTGTGTTCCTAAGCAACACCATAAAAATGGGAGGGCGAACAGATAAGCTGACAAGAGAACAGCCCTTGAGTCAAGCGGTCCTTGTTTTAAATCTTTTCTTTAGACATTCTGTCACTTCAAGCAAGTTAGGACTATCTGATTGCACTCTGAGACTCTTTACCTGTAAAATAGAGATAGAAATGTTTCAACTGTACTATTAGAAAGACTGAAAGAAAAAAAGCACTTAAAAATTGAGCAATATGTTTGACATTTACTCAATTCCTGAAAATGTCAATCAATATAACAACAAAAGTAGCAATGTATTGGGCAACTGAAAAGGGAGGAAAACTGGTTAAATAAGAGGCTGAGGATTCTAAGGGCACATTTTGCAGCTATCTCTTTGCCAAGAGCTTTTTCTGTGACCTTCTTCTGATTGAGAATCTGGAAGCTGTGGTTGATAATATCTTATCACTGCCTGAAGCTCTGCTCTGCATTCTTCATAAATACTTTTGTTTTCTTTTGTTGCTGATACTGTAAACAGAGATTCAGCCTCATTAAGTTGAGTGTTTACTGGACGATTCCTATGCTCAAGGAGCTCTTGTAGAAACAATGTAGGTATATATGAGATAGTCAGATTACAAGACTATGAAGGTCATTAGGCCTACAGAATACTCTGGAAAGGAAAGATTACATTTTGGGAATCAAATTCCTTATGAATGACAACTCCACTTTTCCATTCCACTGTGGCCATTGAGATAAAGTGGCACACATGTTATGTTTAACAAGGACAAGAACTATCCCTCTTCAATGGCTACAAAAAGCATTCATAATTTTGGGAGACCTTATTTGCAAGTTTTTGATACCCTAGAAGAAATTGAAATTTCTTAAAAGTATTTGGTATTTCTTAAAAGTATTTGGTGAAGTGGTGCAAATACTTGAAAGACAACTAAGAATAATAAAAATGAAAGACAAGTAGAAATTTGGTTTTGTCACAATCTAGTGAGTGGATTCCAGAATTAGCAAAATGAAGGATGTTGAATTCTGTGTCCTTGGGAGCCCATATTCTCTGAGAACAGATCTTACATTGAGCTGCTTGTTACAATGTAATATCCAAGACAAAAAATTTATTTTTATGTGTTTGAGGAAGCAAAATGCGGACACGTTGGAATCTCTTACTTGTTTTAATAATCTTCCTTTCAAATAGAGATGCAAAGATGTACAATCAATTTAATTTTTTGGTTTATAAAATTTTAATCAAAGATGGATTTTAAATGTGTTCTTTAATGCTGAATTGGTATTTGAACAAATATGAAATTTTAGGAATATGTTGGAACTTTCTTGAGTTTAATACCAACTTACTGATACATTCAGCATGATTTAGTTTGTTTTGTGAAGGTGTCTTTAAAAAAGAAAAACCACGCCTTTTCTCTCATTGTTTCTATCTTTTCCTTTTCTTTTTGAAAAGTTGAACTTGACCTGGAGAACTGGACTCAGTAGAATTTGTTACAGTATTGTAGTTCACAGGTAGCTCCCACATGTATATGTCACAGATGTGTGTCTATCAATTTAACAAATATTTATTGATACCACCCAAACTGGCAGACACTGTGCAAGGTACTGGGGATTGAGTATTCAAAAAAAGATTTAAAAACATCCCAGCTTTCATAGAATTTACGATCAGAAATTAAACAAAGTAACACATGAAACAGTCCTTGAAGTGGAAGCAAGCCTGCATTGAGAAGAGCAAAGAAGTCCTTGTGCCTGGAGGGCCATGAGCAGGAGAGAGGATTGAGGAGAGATCTTGAGGTGGGGTGGGAGGGAGATCAGCTGTGTAGGGCCTTTTGCAAGTCGGTTTAAAGACATGGCTTTCAGTCTGCATGAGAGGAGAAGCCACTGAGGAGCGGTAAGCAAAGGAATGAAATTAGCTGCTTTACCTTTTAAAAGGCTTCCTGTGATTGCTGTATATTAAGAGCAGATTATAAGGTGGCGAGGGCAAAAGCAAGGAGATGCGTTAGCAGGCAATTACAGTAACCCAGGCATGCAAAGATGGTATCTGGCTACTTACTGTGCATTTAACGCTGCACGTAGTGTCCGTGAGACCAACTGCAAGGGAAGATATTTCTGTTTGGTTTTCAACCTCTGAATTTTTTCCTCTGTGGTTCTAATCTTACGTGGAAAGAAAAGGGAAAAATCAATTACGTGCTTTACATTTTTAGTTATTACCAATGATAATATTAATAATGTAAATTTTGCCATATGTCTGTAGTTTTCAAGGCATTCATATATATATATATATATATGAATATATATTTACCACACCAGGCCCTCACAGTAACCTGCGCTGGATGAGTGATAGTGTTGAGATTTAGAAGACCTACCTGTAGTCGGGTAACTCGTCTCTTTTCAGGGTTGTGTATAATAGTCCCAGTGAATACTTACAAACCAATGCCAGGAACCCTCTACCTATGGGAGGGAAGATTCGGGTACACTTAAAGTAGTTTACTTAGCTGCTGACTCATTAAAGAGTGTATCTCTCATTGGCAATAGGTGGTTGTCAAGCTGAAAAGAAACCTTGTTATTGGAATTGAATCAGTGTAAATTGTTCCAAGGACATTCTTTATAAATGACAGGATTTGTAATTTTGTCCTTTCAAGTTCAACTTTTCTTTTTGTAGGGTTCACAGTGTACTAAAAATGGAAGCACCACTCTACCCCTAAATGTGGAGGGATTCTAACACCAGCAGATATTAATTTTTGCTGAGCGGTAAAACCAGGTACAGTGTTGCCTTGTACATGTCAAAATATTTCAGGCCAATAGGATTTCACATAGGAAATTTAAGTAATGAAGTTCAGGACATTATACTTTCAACCTAAAAGATACATTTACTATAATTAAACTATTCAAATTATGTCAAAGAAAATAGTATAAATAACCATTCTGTGAAATTTAATTTAAGTTGAAAGTGGAATTTGAATGTTTCCGAGAAAGGGTGAAAGATGGAGAAATTGCTGTATGCTGTAGTGGTTGAGAAAACTGGGTGTTTTGTACTCAGAAGTATGTTATACAACAGCTGGTGCGAAACTGAAATTTGAATGAAAATTTGAATGAACAAGTGTGGCTTTCTAGTCAAGAGGAGTAATATATTGTTTGAATTGTGCTCTTGAATTGCCATTTTTCTAGGACATGGACTTTTTGAACATAACAGCAGTAAAATGCAAAAGAACCAGGTTAATATTGTGATGTTTGTGAAAAAGTTAAAGTACTCAAGATAGAAATTTGACCTTGTGGTTCACATAATAGAAATCCATTTCTTTCTTACAAATATGATTATTGAAAAGATTAATATTTTTATATTGAATGGTTTCTTTCTTTAGCTGTCTCAATTGTAATACTCCTTGTTAAAGTTTTCTTTTTTTGTTTTTCACTTTTCAATTGAAAAAGGAATTTGATTAAAATGCAGTTGATGTTCTGGCTAAGAATGTGACAAGAGTTGGCGATTTGTAGACTGCACGGTAGGTAGGCACAGTTTTTCTGGAATGTTCCTTTTGAACATTTTGATTGGGAATGATCCTGGGATAGTGGAGGGCCTGGTGTCCTCCTGACATCCGAGACAGTGGACTGTTATTCTCTGTTCCTTTCCTTTTAGAAAGTGGAATATTCTTTACATCCTCCTTGTTCATCTCTACTTTTTTTTTCTCTTATCTTGACTTAATGCATTAACTGAACAATATTATTAGGCTCCTACAGTTTGCTAGGTGTCATCCTAGGACAGTGGTGGCGAACCTATGTCATGGGTGCCGCAGCGGGCTATTTGTCTCATTGAAAGCTCTAAAAGGTTTGCCATCACCGTCTAGGGGCTAAATACACAACTCCCTACTCTCTTGAAACTTGCCACCCTGGGAGGAAAGTAAGCATTAACCAATTTAAACAAGTGAAAATATTCACTTTGCACACACCAAAAAAACTCGTGAGCAGACCGGTGCAATGTTATCTATATCAGGAAGGTGACAGGAGGCTGCTCACCTCCCAGGAGACTAAAACCTTCATGATAAGAAAGAGCAAATTCTTCCTTCATTCTCTTGCCTTTATATCCTTCACTCTAGTCCACAAATTCACAATAGCCTGGCTGCACTCAGAGCAGTCCATCTTCCCAGAGTTCAGGCCAAAGGTATATACCATCTCTTCTCTGCCCCTTAGAGATAAGCCATAGATCCTGAGACTGCCATTGTCTAATCCCTCTTCACTTTTTTACTTCCTATTAAGAATCCAGTAATTATTGGATATTTGAGAGGACCTTTCTGGTCCTTTACTCCCTTCCATTTCCCTTAGTACCCCACAACACATTGCATGTATTGCAATTAAAAGCCTTCTCACACTGCCTTGCAGTATTCTTTTTCCATCCTTTTCCAAAATGCAACACCCTACATGCCCACAATAAATGCCAGGTAAATATATTTTCTATTCTTCTTTGTTTTTCCAGAGGGCAATACAGTGTCAGAAGCCAATAATTAGTTTCTGTAGTTGTGTGGTACTTTTAAAGCAAATTACTCTTGCAGTGTTTACACTCATGATAACTTTAACTCACAAATAAATACATTTTTCTCCTTCCTGATCTAAATGATTAAATCAAAATACAAAATGTAATATTCAGGGTTAATATAAATAACAGTGCATTGCTACTAATGAAATGAAATGTAATAGGTACATTAATAACTAGCTTCCTGTCTTTCACTATTTATATTTTTCTCAACCCAAGAGAGTAGTGCTAAACTACACTTAGAATTAATCAGGAGAAACATTAGAGACATGTAGAAAAACAACATAATTATATGTGCACTTTTAGACTGCAAAGTGAAATTAGATGAATCATTTAAAAATCTGTATGATTCTTTATAATGCAATCAGTCATGTGGCTTACCTTAAATTATAATGTAACACTGAAAAAAACATTGCAGCCTTGATGGCCTAAAAAATATTTCAAGTAAATGATGACACCACATAATTTACAGAAATCAGTATAGGTATTTATAACTTTTTGCAGAAAAATTTAAACATTTAAAATAATATTTTAAAAGAAAACTGCATTTTTAATATTATGCATAGAACAGAATTAATCATAATGTGTTCAGTTTTACATTTTTGACTCTTTTTTGTGTGTGATGCTAGGGATTAAACCCAGGGCTTCAAGCATGCTAGGCATGCATTCCACCACTAAGCTACATCTTCCATCTTAATTATTAGATTTAAAACCATCACTGTTTCCATTTGTTAAAATTTTAAATATGTAAACCAGTAACATTAATTTGCAGTCATTACCTCAACCATCACGGGCATTTTCCCACTATTTCTGCAAAATCTTGTAAAGTCTATGTTTGGTTTCATCATTTTTAATGATGCTAATCTTAAAGAATAACCATTATGTGTGTTCTCTGGATATGGGTTACTCCAAACAAAAGGGGAGAATATAAATATCACAAATAGTTAACCAGTCTTTTTGTAAAAATGGCCATATTTAAAGACCATTTTCATATTATGTCTCTTAAAACACCAAATGCTAAAGAGTAAAAGATAAGTTCAGCTGAATATAATGGTGAGAAAGGAAGAAATGATGTAGAGATTATTTAATAAGTTTTAAATTTCTGTTTTCTTCATGTATGTCCAAGAAACATTAAACTTCTAAGATTTTAGTTGAATGATAGATGAAATAAGCATTGTACTCTCAAGGTAGAAGCCTTTTTTTATTTAGTTTTTAATTTGCTTTGAGCTCAAAGGATTAGTTGTTTTGTAATGACTTTCTGCCTATGATTAGCACATAAAAATAAGAAGGAAATGAGGAAAGGGCAGAGTTGTAGCCTCTGCTTCATATTCTAACTCATTAATGACACATGCATATCATGGATCTCCTTAATTCTTGATTAAAAATCTTGATTAAGATGGAAGACTTTTGGTTTTTCACCTTTAAATATTCTTTAATATAGAGCGTTGACAGTGATGAATGAACTAATATGCAATAAATACCAAATCAGAGAACCGGAAACAATCCTTGAACAATCACCTTCAGTTCTCTGACTCTTGGAAGAAGTATACCTAAGCATTACAACTTCTAAAGATCTTTTAAAAAATTCATTAATTTTTTATTGCGAGGTATATCATACATGAAAGGTTTTTCTTGGTACTTTGGAAACACATTTATAGTGGCTGAGAGTAAAAGTGTCTCGTTTAGTTCATTGTGCCAGTTGCATTTGGAGAATAAGATATGGGGAAACTTGGGCAATACGGTGTGGGGAAAGTTTTCCTGTCTTTAAATTGCAAATGGTTCAGTTGAAAAGTTACAGAGGTTTTGGGTGGATAGGACTGAAAAAAGAGTCTTGTTTTGTCTCTGATTAAATTCATCTGTCGTGGTGATATAGCAAATGCAGTAGAACCATAATCAGTTGTAGAAATACCAAGGAAGAGGGCAGCTACTAGAATACAATTCTCGAAAAGACATCAGATAAATGATTTCATAGTAATATAATTAGGGTTTTGAGAAGGAAAAAATGTCTGTTGCCATTGCTGACTAGACGCTGGATCTTTAAATGTACACCCCAGTGCTTTGGCCATAAACTTATGTTACTTTTCTTCATTTGGGCAGACACTGAATTATGTTCAGACTTACTTCTTCTGCTGCTTCCTTTCATGGGGATCGTTTGTTTGGTTTTGTTTATTGTATTTTGAATTATTAATCACTGAGAAGATACTTTAGTACTGTAAAAAGGAATTATAAACATCATTAAAATGGTGCTGGGGATGGAGAAGCACGTGGGTGCTAGTTTCTGCAGTTAAAAAATATTCCCTTGAAAAGACGGGAGAAGAAAAATATGAGACAAGGAAAAAATATGGAAACAAAGTCTTTGTAAATAGGGAAGAGTGGAGGGAGTGAAGGGAGGGGAGGGGAATGGGGAAAAAATAAGAACTAGGATACATCATGTGAAGGTACAGGATCCAAATGATGAATGTAACTGTATTGTATACCTAAAATGGACCAATAAACTTAATGGGGAAAAACTATTCCCTTGGGAGAGCTGTTAGAAAAAGTATAATACAATATTCTGTGATCAGATTACTGGAACAGGGAAATGAAAAGATGTGTGTGTATATAGGGAGGTGAAGAAAACAAACCAGCCACACACGAGCCTACATATATTTTTCCAAAATGAGAAAAAAAATATATATATATATAATTCCAAGACACACAGGAAATTAAATATGGTGTAAGAAAGAACAGGTTTGGACCTTTTCTTCCTATTTTACATTATCGATTATTCATTCTAATAATTGGTACATTTTAGGGATACAATATAATGACATTCATCATTGGAAATTTGCACCTTTACATAGTCTCTCTTGGTTCTTATTTTTCACCCTTGCCCAGCCCTCCCTTCAACCCCTCCAGTCCTCCCTATTTACAAAGATTTTGTTCCTATTTGTCCATTTTCTCCTATTAATCCCATTCCCTTCTATCCTTTCCCCTAGCCCTCCCACTTCCTTCCCCTTTGCCCCTTTTCTTTCTATTTCACATTACCTATTATACGAGGGGCAGGGGAAAGGAAAGAAGGGAAAGGAAAAAATGATGAGAAATGGAAAAAATGGAAATAAAGTCTTTGTAAATAGGGAAGGGTGGAGGGCGTGAAGGGAGGGCTAGGAATGGGGAAAAAATAAGAACCAAGATGCATTATATAAAGGTACAATTCCCAATGAGAAATGTAATTGTGTTGTATACCTACAATGAACCAATAAAAGAATTTAATACAAAAAAAAGAGAAAGAACAGGTTTGCTTTATTTTGGCTTATAAAGCCTTAGTGTAGAGAATATCACTACACAGAATATCTTGTAGTTTTGGATGATATCAGTCTCCAAATTTTGCCGTGTGTTTTACGACTGTAAAATTTGCCCTCTCTGCTTCACATTTTAAAAAGAAAATCAAGGGAATTCAGTACACTGCACATTAATTTTGAAACACCTTGTCTGCCTTCAGAGGCATATCTGATTTCTTGTTAGAGTATATTGTTTAGCAAGTTCCAGTGTGTGTTAGTCACTGTCTTGTCCCTGGGACTCAATACTAACTCCAACAAATTAAAGGGGAAAAGGTCTGTTTGGCTCTCATTTCAGAAGCCTCAGTCTTTGCACAGTTGGTGACATGGTAGAAGGATGGGAGTGAAGGAAAGCTGCACTGTCGTGACTGCATCACGACAGTCAGAGAGCAGAGAAGGAAGAAAAGGAGCCTGGGAAGGAGATGCACCCTACCAGGTCAACAACCCCAGGGACCCGCCTCTTTCCACCAGGGCCCACGACCTCACATCACATTTAGCCGTAGCACCCTCATGATTCACCCTTCAGATGTCCCTTCTATGAGCACATGAGGCTTTGGGGGGACATCCAGATACAACCCATAACAGTGTCATGTGCTTCATTGTCCTTAGCTGGTGTGAAGAACAAAAATTAATGACTATTTTATCTTAGATCTCTCCCTAGGTGTCTTATAACCCAATCTGTTTGTTTGTCATTTCTCTTTGCTCTTTCCTAGGGAGATCTTTTCTAGTTAAGGTCTTGCATATCCTGTTCACAGTCCTTGCAATGAACTACGAGGCTTTATCGGGGATTTTCTCATTACCTGCCTGACTGGCTCTCCCCACCTTGGTTCAAGCTCATCAAGCACATTCTCCTGCTCATGGTTCCTTTGCCCACCACAGCTCTTCCATCTGCCTGAAGACGTCTGTAGACATTCATGATGCCCACTCGCTGACTGCCTATGAGTCTTGCTCAAATGTCACCCACAAAGTCCTGCAATTTAACTCACGCCTCATCCCAGCCGTCCCATCTTCCATTACCCTGCTTCACTTTTTCTTTTTCTTTAGCAGTATCATTATCATTATCTTATTGGTGAGTGTGTTTGTTGTGCATTTTTCTGAAAGAATGTAATTCCAGGTCTTTTGTTCAGTGATACATTAGGCACCTGGAAACTATTTATTGAAAAAAGTGGATAAATATTTATAAAATACACGATGGTGTACCCCTCCCACTTCCTGTCACTTCTGTCTTGTAGAATCTTATAGCCACGCTTATCTGTGGCTAAACAAATACACCCAGGTGCAACATGAGCTCTCTTAGATGTACATTCTAAACCAAGTTTAGTGCATTCAGTACTAAAACTGCAGGTTAAAAAGGAAACTGAAAAAAATAAATTTTAATTACTTTAAATGATTATAACACCCTTATTTCCCTCTCTGTCAAAAACATTCACAACCCTTTATCATTCTCTCTTTTGATTTCAAAAAGGAGTAACTAAATCAAGGGAGACATTTACTGTCTAGATTAATACCCTTCTTGATTTCTCTGTGACTCTCAGTGTAATGCAGTTCTTCACTAATTTATAGATGTGTGTGAAATCTGAGAATATCAGAATAAATGCAGGATGGTGGCACATCAGAAAATAGATAATCTCTTCCTAGATTTACAAATAAGATAGAGGTGAAAGAACAATTTGCAGGAGCAAATTTACCATCAATAATAATCATAAAATAAGAAAAAACTGCTTTATGGCAATATTTTACAATCAACTTCACATATCATGGCCTCATTGAAAAATGTTATAATTTTAAATCAATGTATTAGAAGATTTAAGTGAACTTACATGATAACTTTTGAAAACAATAACAATTATGAATGAAAAGATGAAGATCTTATGTACATTAATAAAAAGTATAGATAACACAAAATGCAGTGGAAGTTTGAACTGGGTACTAGGACTGCTGGGTAATTTTACTAAAAATTGCTCATCAATGAAGGTAAGACTCTAGTTTTATTCATCAAATTAATCATAGTGTCATATGCTAAAATGCGGAGAGGAACACAAGTGCATTTTGTTATGGAATCAGGGTCTCAAATATTTGTGATAGGTCAAAGGAAAATGAGTAAAATTTAATGTAATGGTGTAGAATTCTGTATTCAATCCAAAAAGAAGCCACTGTTTAATTAAAGGACAGTAAAGCTGTATACTTTAGAAGCATTATTAGAATTCTGATAGCTACCAGAAAAAAGACTGATGTGAACATGAATTATTTTTGTAACACTCAATGTACTGAGACCCTTCATAGGATTATTATTATTATTATTATTATTAATTATTATTTTTGGTACCGGGGATTGAACTTGGGTCCTTGCACTTGCACAGCAGGCGGTGAAACCACTGAGCTAAATCCCCAGTGCTCATAGGATTATATTTCAAGAGTCACAATTTAAGAAATATTTGGATAAATGGAAACTCCTTCTAGAAATGTTGTTTTGGATAGAAAGTGAAGGAAGAAGGAAGAGGAATGCACTTTATAAAAAACACTGTACTTAATACACATTGTATCTCAACTAATCTGTTTAACTCTGAAAGCTGATTAATATCTCAATTCTATTTAGTACTGTACTATATTTAGCTGTACTATTTTCATCTGAAGTGTGATAATGATAATTAACTTCTTTAGAGTTGCAAAGCTGTCACATAACAAAACTACTGTTCAAACTGATCAGTCTTGATTTCAGGTTGATATTCTGACTCGTTATCTTTGAGATTTAGGGAGGACTTTTGTAGTTGACTTAAATAATAAAGTTATCACATCAAAGGGTAAATTTTAATTTTATCTAAGAAACAGCAACAAAAATATCTAGGCCTAATTAGTGAAGACTATTAGTCATATTTAATGGCTCAACATAAATAACTTTTAACTGGTTCTGCTGAGACCGAGAGAACTATTCTTGAAATGGTGACTTCTACAAACTAGAGGATGAGTTTTTAAACCATTTGCTCTTAAACCAACTCCCTCCCCTAAAGTGAATACACTAAGCCAGAGAGGCAGCACCACCATAATTATTTTATTACTTATTTGTATCGTAGAGTAATACTTTAAGTATAATACCATCCCGTCTATAGTGCTTTCAATGTACTATGACACATGTAGATAACATCCTAGGAACCCCTTGAGCTAGGTATATGTCTAGTTTATAAATTAGGAACCAGATCCAGGGTATTTATGACTTGCCTGGGATAAAATATCTTGTAAATGGTGGAACTGGGAGTTCAAGTCCCTTTAAATTCACCACTCTTAGGGGTTGAGGTGTAGTGTACTTGCCTAGCACATGTGAGGCCTAGTACATGTGAGCACCACACTAAAAAGAATAAATAAATTAATTAACTTACTGTTCTTTTTATTGCATGGAAATTAATAAATTCAAGACTAACAGTTTTAGGAAAATATTTCAGTGGAACTAAGAAAAACAAACAAAATCTAAATAGCCTGTAATAAGTATAGGTATTTAATCACTGTTAAAACTTACCAGTAGTCCTAAGTACTAAAACATTCAAAATAAAAATAATTCACCTTCATAGAACAGAATAAATGAACATATGTTGATAGCACAATGCACAATAGCTAAACTCTGAAACCAGTCTAGATACCCCTCAACAAACCAATTGATAAAGGAAATGTGGTGCATATACACACGGACTATTACCCATCCACAAAGAAGAATGAAAGCATGTCATTTCCAGGAAAATGGGTGGAACTTGAGACCATAATATTAAGTGTAATAAATTACACACAGAAAATTTGAAAATGCAGGGTTTTTCTTACATGGGAAACCTACAGTATGAATGAAAATGAATAAAAAAAAAGAAAGATGGTGGGAAACCAGAAAGCAGACTTTTGGAGCTGGAGAAAGGGTAGGGAGAGGAGGCACTAACGGAGAGGCTGGTACAGGGATAAAAATGATGAAGGTATGTTATATGCCTGTGCCAGACACTATTCTGTACTGCAGACATACACTGATTAAAAACATACAAGGTTTCTATCACAAATCGAAGAATTTGGGGGCTAAATTTTGGACAGTCATTAGGAACCCACCCTTCAGGCAGCTGATTACTCTTTCTTCTTCACAGTATAGCCCTGACCTTGTGGTCCAGTGCAGCTGTTGAACCTGCAGTCCTCATATGCTCACTTGAGCCAGTAAAAGAGGAGAAGGAACAAAGAGGGGCGCACAAACCAAATGTTGCCACCTGGCTTTTTATCTCTCTGTCCTGGAGGCTGGGACCTGTCATATTTTTAATTGAGCAGCAACTTGAGTAGCTGAAAACTAGGGTTCCTGTGATGAAAGGGGAGGAGGAAAGGGCCGCTGTGAGGCTGGCATTTCTGCTGGAGACATTTTCCTTTGATAATTAAGCTGATTGGATTCTTAAGGTTAGAAGAAACATATTATTTACTTAATTTTCTTATTTCATTCAGTTACAGGAATAGTGTGTTGTTGAGCTTGGTTTTTAAAAAGACAATTTTGTTACTATAAATAGTAAACAAATTAGGATGGAAGTGAGAAATAACACAAAAAATAAGCTTCATTAAAATCCAGTTACTTAGAGTGAAATTGCCGAATTCGTTTAATTCATCCTAACAAATTGTACTAACATAATTGTTATGTTAATACTGTCTCTTTTATTTGCAGTTATTATGATAGTTGTCCTTTGCCCTTGAGTAGTAGCAGCCTCTTGATTTATGTATTTTAGGACCCAGAATAAAGCCATACTTTTTCAGATACTTTTTTTTTTGGTACCGGGGATCAAACTTGGGACCTTGCTCTTGTGCGGCAGGCGCTGGAATCACTGAGCTAAATTCCCAGCCCTAAGCCATATTTTTTGTTCTCCACCTGCTCATTCTCAAATGCCTAGTAACATACAAATACACTCGCGTGCGTGCGCACGCACACACACACACACACACACATCGTTTCCTCACTTTCCAGTATAAGGATCATTATTTCCTCATTATTTGCAAAAACAAGCCCAAACTAAATAGTTGTCAGAACATGCACAGCCTATGGTTTTGTTGTACTGTGAAGGTCTTGGTAGTTTCTTTGTGTGTACATAAAAACTTAAAGATATTTAAAGGCTAAAAAGGGAGCTCTAAATTGTAGTGTTTCAAGCAAGTACAGTATCAGGAGCATCCTCATCCATTTATCTCAACCTGCATTTCATAACTTCACCAAGAGACAGAAATAAGTGTTGCAAAAATGTAGAGTAACCCCTGAAACTATTTGGAAATGTTAGATATGTGATCATAAAAATCTCACCTAGTACTTTTTAAACTTGAAAATCGAGATTCAATCATTTGTTTTAAAAAATAAGCTGGAGATAATAACCAACATAATATTGACAAATAAGAGAGAGTTTGAATTGTTGGATGTCAGAAGGTACACATTATAAAGTTAGACTTGACAATGAAATGAATAGTTAGATCAATGAAATTGAACAGATATCTGAAAAATATGCTCAAATCTATGTAGGCACACAGTATGTGTCAGGGTGGACTGGATAGGATTTAATATGGCCATTTGCAAAACTGGATGACTGTAAGAAAAAGCAAGGGTGATTTCTTTTACATGTCATACAAGGAAATACATTCTGATGGATCCAAAAGTTACTGACAAAATTCAATCAAAACCATGACTCAACTAATCTCAGAGTAGAGAAAGGTCTTCAAAAATAGAAGACCACAAATACTAATAATTTGATTTCAAGAAAATACAACCTACATTTATATATGTATATTCAATGTATGTAACTATGTAGAAAAGAGACTAAAAAATAAATACAAAATTGTTGAGAAGTTGCTCATTTAACAAAATGTGATTGGCATGGGATCTTCTGTGAGTTGGTCGTTGATAGTACTATGTCATTTTAGGTTTTAAACAACCATGTAATGAATTGATGTATTATTTATTGAATTATAAAAATTAGGAATGTGTGGAAAAGCAAACTGCACAAGCTGTATTGAATAACTTTTATAATTCAGACGGAGACAACTCCATTTGACATGCAGTGATTAAGAATTTTCACAGTTTACTAGAATTTAGAAAGATTCTTATTTTGTTATAAAAAAAACTCTTCTAAGGGAAGAGGAAGATGGAAAAATGCATCAGCATGGTTTTAAGAAACAAGTCAACACGCTGTCACATGAAAAGAAAGTCTCACGACCAACTTGATCAGCAGTATTGTTGGATGCATTCTACTCTCAGGCCTTAGGTTTTAAAGAAACCATGCAGGGCTTGTTGATCCATGAGCAAATGTACCCTCAAATGTGACCTAGTGCAGATAAAACATTTTTATGTTTCTGGAACTGTGCCTTCTTAAATTCGGTATGTATATTCATTCTGATGACTGTCTGTTATGGGTACCATGTCTCCCTAAAACCTCGTGTTAAGAGGTGGGCTTTTGAAGGTGATTGGATCATGGGAGCATTATACTCACCAGTGGATTAATCTACTGATATGCTCAGGGCTCTCTCGGTATTAGGAGGTGAGCCCTGATTCGAAGTGGCTCATTAGGGGCCTGATCTGGAAGGGTGTATCTCCCTAACCCCGCCTCCCTCCTCTCCCCTATTCCTGGCTGCTATGCGATAGCAGTTATCTTCTTCCAGGCCTTTCTGCCACACCCTTTCTCCCTTAGAGCCAGACAACTATGGACTGAATTCTTTTTGGGGGGCGAGGGGGGAGGGTACCGGGGATGGAACTCGGGTCCTTGTGCTTGCGTAGCAGGCAGCGAAACCACTGAGCTAAATCCCCAGCCCAAAATGTAGTTATAATTTGATTATCTTTTTTTTTTGCTCCTGGAGATCGAACTCTGGACCTTGCGCTTGCGAGGCAGGGGCCGGAACCACTGAGCTAAATCCCCGGCCTGGACTGAATTCTTTAAAAACCACGAGATAAAATAAACCTCTTCTCTTATAGGTGTTGGACATTGTTTCCCAGCAACAGGAAAGTAACTAAGACACCCTCCATTTTTTTCCCTGCCGAAGTTACTATTAAATTGAGGTGCATCTTAAAACTAATGCAATCTGGTTTTTTGTTTGTTTGTTTGTTTTAATCATTTTAACCCTTATTTATACTTTCAGTTTCTCACACTAGAGAAACTATTCGGTATTTACACGTGTGTCCTATTTATTTCACTTAAGAGTTACCAGGGAGATATGATGTGTGAAAATGATGATTCAAAGAAATAGACCAAAAAAGAAAATAAAAAGAAATGAACTGCAATCTAACCTCACAACTTTTACAAAAGCTAAGTCAAACTACAGAGATAAATGTAAAAAAGTCTTGCAGGTTACAAGTATAGGAAAAAATCTTCAGGACCTAGGGATAGACAAAGGTCTTGGACTTGCCGCTAAGAACATAATCCATAAAAGAAAAAAAGGATTAACTTGAACTTCATCAGAACTAAAACCTTTTGCTCACAAAAGACCCTATGAAAAAAATGGAAAAACAAGCTATTTACTGTGGGGAAACATTTGCAAACTATCAAAGAAAAAGAGCTGGTGGGGCCAGGGTGTAGAGTGTTAAGCATGCACAGGGTCCTGAGTTCCACTCCCCAGGACCAAAAAACAAACAAGAAAACGAATACTTAAATAAATAGTAGTATACCTATACCATGAAATAAGGTTCAGCAGCAAAAAGGAATGAGCTATTGCTATATGCAACAACATGGAATGATCTGAAGGAATTATACCAGTGAGAAAAGCCAATTACAGACCATCTATTTTGTGATTCTGTTTATGTAACATTCTTAAAATAACAAACTTGCATACATGGAGACAGAATTCCATCTTGTGCTGTTGATCTGTAGTCATGCATGATGGAGAGAAACTGGGTGAAAAATGTTTAGGATCTCTCTATTTCTTCCATTTGCGTGTGAGTCAGTAATGATGTGAAACATAGATATTCAACCTTTTGGCTTGTCTGGTCTGCACTGAGTGAAGACAAATTGTGTTGGGCCATGTATAAAATATATGATGTAGTTATGTAAGTAACAAAACTTCCTTTTAAAAAATATTTTCATTATAACATTTTTTAAAAAGAGGGCAACATAAAACTAGTGGGAATTTTGACCTTGCTTTTGTGAAACTAATGCATCAATATCTGGTTCCCAGGAAATGATCACAATTCTTAGTGAGTTCTCAAGGTGCTCATCAGAAATTTTTGTTTCAGCTTTATTCTTTGTGTTTTTTACCCTGAAAAATAATTGTTTACAAATGTGCATTCAACCAGAAAATGGTAGCATGAGAAAGTTGTCATTTTTCTCCAGAAAAATAAGCCTTATAAAATGTTCTTTAAGACACATGATCAATGATCAAATTTTTCTTTAAATTGAATGTCTGGTTGCAACTCTAATCATACCAAAAATTAATAAAAAACCATTTATTTTTCTAGTATTAGTGCTATTGTAATTATAACAATATCATGAGTGAAAAAACCTTTTTCAGTACTTTCTGTATACTGCTGCTAAAAGTTTCATGTCAGCCTAAGAGCCAGAAACACCCATCTTTAAGAGTACACACGTGTGTAGGGAGGATGTAATGCGGTTGTTGGTAATTGTTGCATTTTTCTTTCCAAGTTGCAGAAGTGTACGCAGTATCTGACACACGTGGGTTTCAGTTTGACTGTGTATGGCAGACATAGGAGGTGGCATTGACACTGCACTGTGCCCTCCCCTACACAGTATTTGGTTGCTGCCTATAAAGTCGTACCTGAGCTTCACACAATGCAGTCATGACAAATATTACTAAAAAATCATAAATGATGTTAAAGGTTTGTGATCTCATGGAGCCACCTGCCTGGTTGACCCAGGGCCACATAAGGCCCATGAGCCATGAATTGCACATACCTGCTCTAAACCAAAACATGAACAAATTGTCCCCTAGATTTAAAAAGAGGGAGATAAAAGAATCAACAGTGCGGTTAAGTGTTATTGCCCACAGTTTCAGAGCTTAAATTTAAGCTTTATAATTTGTTTCTTTACCACAGCATGTGCCATGTTGGAGTAAATGGCACTGGTCTTTACATGCAGTATCCAAAAGGTATCTTTCCAGAATAACAAGGAAAATTGAGGTCAGATCGTGATTGTAGGCAGACTGTTCACCACTTGTATTATCCAAAATATTTGGCAATGTTCCTCAAACATTAAAAGATCACCTGAGAATCTTGATAATGTTCCCTCTGTATTTCTACTATGTTCCAAGGTGACAATAAAGCTATAGTTTGTGCACCACATCAAACAGCTGTTTTGTGATTAAGGGAACTGTAACAAACAGTATTTCAGATGTGGTCAAGATGCTACACTTTGTGACACATGGAATGAGAGAGATAGAAACCATTGTTGGGGTATAATTTAAGTATGGGATCTATCTATAATAAAAATAGGATATGCTTTATTTATGTGCACATATACTAATGAAATAAAGATAGTGGGCTGGTATTTGGAGTGTTGGAAAGAGAAAAACTCAAGAAACAAAAGCACATTGTTCAAGTGATGTTGTGAGGTCAGTTGTTAAAATAACAGCTGCTTGTTAAAAAGGTAATGTCCACTTTTTAGATTCTTGTGTAAGGGAAATTATTGGTGAGGTAAGAAGTTTATTGTGTCTGAAACCTAGACTATTGTCAAATATCATTGCTTCATTTACATCCATTTAAGCATTAGGGGATTTGATTTGTCCTGTTATCAAACTAATTAAGATCAGAACATCCACTGCTTCCATTTATTCAAGGGTATGCATGGTTTTCTTTTGTATCACTGAGTAGCATAAAAACATTGTGCCAAAGAGTTTGAGATGCCCTACTTTCAAAGTCCTTTAATTATTAATGCTTTTATCAGGCTTTATGAAAGGTGCCATGTTTCCTGAAGTAACTAAAACTTGATATGGCTTTAGTTATGATGAGAAATTAATAAATGAGGATGCGAACTGGGGAAATGAAGTGTGAAATTGTGTGGTATTTCAAAGTGTGAGCTCTCTCTGTGATCTATATTTTATTGTGTACCAGCTCATATTTGGTGGTGTATTTGTTCATGGGTCAGCAAGCCCTGAGGCTGTAGTAGTTTCTTTAAAATAGCAGGCCCAAACGGTAGAACACAGTCTAACTACACTGCTGACCAAGCTGCAAGACTAGATTCTCATTTGATGTTGTGCTGACTTGCTTCTTAGAACCAATTTAGTATGCTTTCCCTTTCTCTTTTCCCTTAAAATACCTCACAGTGATGACAATTAAATTGACATACACAGCTGCCCTTGAGCAGCTCGCTTTCTCACTGGTCTGCTCCCACAGCCACCACACCAGTCTCCACATCAGGATGACCTCATAAAACACACATCTGATTGCATCTTCTGTAGGGTAAAGACTACCTGGTCATGAGTCATGAGACCCTCTATGCGTGGGCTCCTGTCCCCCTCTCTGGTCTGATTTCCCACTTCTCCCCACTGCCAGTGTTTCCTGAGCACTGGCTATACTTAAGTACTCGTAGAATTCAGCTTGCTCTGATACTGCCACGTGGCACAGCTTATAAGATATATCCTCTGTTTGGGATGCTTTTCTCCACTACCTACTGAATACCCTAGCTCAGGTATCGCTTTCTCTTTGAAGTTGCTGCAATGAAAACTGTTAGGTTCCAAGGCCCACAAATGAAAATATTTGTATAAATGAAAGAGGAGGCCATTTTACTCAGCATAAGACAGGAAATAAAGGTAGGACTTTGAAAATAGAAGAGGATAGTCAAGAATCAAAGTTGCTCACATCCTCTCTCATAGTGTTCCCTGGTATCTAGTTATTTCTCCCTGTATCTGCTCTATTTGTCTCTTTTAGTTTGCAGTTGTTCTGGTTTCTCAGATCTTTTGTCACAGTTTTCCCTTGGCATACACACCTTTGTCAATTTGACTGTGATTTTATGTGAATTTTTTCACTCCACTAACATCTCCTTTTCCCAATTCTAATTCTCAGGGAGAGATTCGTGGATGGGGCCCAGTTAAGTCAAGTGGCTGGGGCTGGAGAATGGGTTCATATCTTACATGGGTCACACTTTTCAAGGCTTAAGAGAGTTCACTCGGTTCTACCATTCAAAAATGGGTTTTCTTTTCTCTTTCTCCAAAGTCTTGATTTATTGAGCTGATATACACATTTTTATTTATTCTTTACTCAAAGGGTCTAAGGTAGTAGGATTTTAGGGTATAACATCTTACTTCATATTAAGAAATTGACCTCTAAATTCGAAGCTTATTTTCTCTTGTGATTTCTCTGCCAAGTAAGAAGGGCATCTTTAGGTTTTTGAATGGACAGCATCTCACTGTATTCATTATAAAATCTTTGGGGCCGGGGATTTAGCTCAGTGGTTTCACTGCCTGCTGCACAAGTGCAAGGATCCAAGTTCAATCCCTGGTACCAAGAAAAAAAAAAATATCATTATAAAATCTTTGACTGGCACAGTGGATTCAACTCTTTGTTTACTTGGGAAGGAAAAATTGGAAAACAAAATTTTTTTAAATTGGATGTATTTTACCTTGTGCTGTCAAAATTTATCTACTTGAGTGAGCTAAAGATAGTAAAATTGACAGAGATTTAGGTCAGTGGTTTTGCCTCCTGCTGCGCAAGTGCAAGGACCTGAGTTCGATCCCCGGTACAAAAAAAAAAAAAGATAGTAAAATTATATTTAGGTTAATATTATTCAGCTCTCTAACCTATTTCTGAAGACTATCCCAGTGAGAGTGCTTTAGATGACAAGGGGAAATTTTTTCTAGGAAATCTGCTTTAGGTGGAAATACCCTAAAGAAACACCACTGAGGCTCAAACTGGTCAGTGAATGTGTGACATTTTCCCTTTACATTCATAGTACATTTTACAAATTCTTTTTTTTAAATTAAATTCTTTTATTGGTACATTGTAGGTATACAACACAATTACATTTCTCATTGGGAATTGTACCTTTACATAATGCATCTTGGTTCTTATTTTTTCCCCATTCCTAGCCCTCCCTTCACCCTTCCCTATTTACAAAGACTTTATTTCCATTTTTTCCATTTCTCATCATTTTTCCTTTCCCTTCTTTCCTTTCCCCTGCCCCTCCCACTACCTCTACCCCTTTGGACCTTTTCTTCCTATTTTACATCATCGATTATGCATTCTAATCATTGGTACATTTTAGGTATACAATATAATGACATTCATCGTTGGAAATTTGCACCTTTACATAGTCTCTCTTGGTTCTTACTTTTCACCCTTGCCCAGCCCTCCCTTCAACCCCTCCATCCCTCCCTGTTTACAAAGATTTTGCTCCTATTTTTCCATTTTCTTATATTAATCCCATTCCCTTCTATCCTTTCCTCTAGCCCTCCCACTTCCTTCCCCTTTGCCCTTTTTCTTCCTATTTCACATTACCTATTATACATTTAGTCCTTATTTACACTTTCAGTTTCTCACACCAGAGAAACTATTCGGTAGTTATTCATGGGTGTCCTATTTATTTCACTTAAGAGTATAGCCTCAATGTGCATCCACTTAGCTATAAATGTCTCTAATTTCTCATTTTTTATGGCTGAGTAGTACTCCATTTTATAAAAAAACCACATTTTCTTTATCCAGTCTCCAGTTGATGGGCATTTGGGCTGTTTCCAAGTTTTAGCTATTACAAACTGTGCTGCTATGAACATGGGCGCACATATATCACTGTGGTATGATTCTTTTAATTCTTTGGGGAAGATCCCCAGCAGTGGAATAGTGGGGTCAAATGGGACTTCCAGTCCTAGTTCTTGGAGGTATCTCCATACTGATTTCCACAGTGGTTGCATCAGTCTACACTCCCACCAGCAGTGGAGCAGGGTTCCTCTTTCCCCACAGCCCCACCAGCATTTGTTATTGGTTGATTTCATGATAGCAGCCATTCTTTCTGGAGTGAAGTGGAATCTCAGCATTGTTTTCATTTGCATCTCTCGAATGACCAGTGATGTTGAACATTTTTTCATGTATTTATTTGCTATTTCTACTTCTTTGTCTAAGAAATGTCTGTTCATCTCAGATGCCCATTTTTGGATTGAGTCTTTATATTTGGGAGGTCTGATCTTTTTAAATTCTTTATAGATTCGAGATAGTTGACCTTTGTCTGAGGAAGAGCAGGTGAAGATTTTTTCCCACATTGTGGGTTGTCTCTTCACACTGCTGGTGGTTTCTCTTGCTGTGCAGAAGCCTTTTAATAGGAAGAGATCCCACTTGTTGATTGTTTGTGCTAGTTCATGGGCAACTGAGGTTCTGTTCATAAAATCTTTTCCTACACCGATGTCTTCAAGGGTTCTACCTAACCTCTGTTCCAACTGGTTCAGAGTTTCTATTTTAATATTTAAATCTTTAATCCATTTCGATTTTAGTTCAGTGCATGGTGAGAGATACAGGTCTAGTTTTAATCTTTGGCAAGTTGACGCCCAATTTTTCCAGCACCATTTATTAAAGAAGCTATCTTTCCTCCAGTGAGGGTGTTTGGCTCCTTTGTTGAAGATGAGATGGCTGAGTGTGTCTGGCATTGTTTCTGCATCTTCTAATCTGTTCCACTGGTCCTCAAGTCTGTTTCTTTGCCAGTACCATGCTGTTTTTATCACAGTAGCTTTGTAGTAGAGTTGCAGGTTGGAGATTGTGATACCCCCTGCCAAGTCTCTGTTACCTAGAATTGCTTTTGCTATTCCGAGTCTCTTCTTGTTCCAAATGAATTTTTGGATTGTTTTCTCAAGGTCTCTGAAGCATGCTTCTGGGATCTCAATTGAAATTGCATTAAATCTATATAGCAGTTTTGGAAGTATGGCCATTTTCACTATATTCATCCTTCCTACCCAGGAACAGGAGATGTCTGTCCATTTTCTGATATCATCTTCAATCTCTCTTTTCAGAGTGCCATAGTTTTCAGAGAAGAGGTCTTTGATTTCTTTTGTTAGGTTGATTCCTAGGTATTTCAGTTTTTTGAATGCTATTGTGAAAGGAATTATTTGCCCTATTTCTCTCTCAGTGAATCTGTCATTGGTGTAGAGGAAAGCTGTTGATTTTTGTGTGTTGACCTTGTAACCAGCTACTTGTCGGAATTTAGTTATTAAGTCTAGAAGACTTTTGGTGGAATTCTTGGGGTCTGCTATATCATGTCATCTGCAAATAATGATAATTTGACTTCTTCATTACCTATCTTTATTCGTTTTCTTTCTCTTGTCTAATTGCTGTGGCTAATGTTTCCAGAACTATATTGAAGAAGAGTGGTGATAGTGGACATCCTTGTCTTGTTCCTGATTTTAGTGTGAAGGATTTCAATTTTTGACAATTTAGTATGATATTGGCTGTTGGTTTTTCATAGACGGCTTGTATCAGTTTGAGGTAGAGACAGTCTATTCCAATTTTTTGTAGGATTTTTATCATAAATGCATGTTGGATTTTGTCAAATGCTTTTTCTGCGTCTATGTAGATAACCATATGGTTTTTGTCCTGGGCTCTATTGATATAGTGTATTACATTGATTGATTTGCATATATTGAACCATCCCTGCATCCCTGGGATGAATTCCACTTGATCAGGGTGGATGATCTTCTTGATGATCTTCTGCATTCTGTTTGCCATTATCTTATTAAGGATTTTTGCATCTATGTTCATTAGTGGGATTGGCTTATAGTTCTCTTTTTCAGTTGGGTCTTTCTCTGCTTTGGGGATCAAGGTGATGCTTGCTTCCAGGAATGAATTGGGGAGTATTGCTTCCCTTTCAATTTCACTGAAGAGTTTAAACAGTAGTGGCAGCAGTTCCTCTCTAAATGTCTTGTAGAATTCAGCAGTGAAGCCATCAGGGCCTGGGCTTTTCTTAGTGGATAAGTTTTTCATTACATTTTCAATTTCATTGGTTGATATTGGGTTGTTCAGAATTTTTAGGTCTTCTTTGTTCAACTTTGGTAATTCATATGTATCTAGGAATCTGTCCATTTCTTCTATGTTGTCCATCTTTTTGGCGTATAAGTTTTGGAAGTAGGTATTGATGATCCTCTGGATTTCTGTTGGGTCTGTTGTCATTTCACCCTTTTCATTCCTAACTGCATGGATTTGGGCCTTTTCTTTCCTTTTTCTGACAAGGTTGGCTAAAGGTTTTTCAATTTTGTTGATTCTTTCGAAGAACCAACTCTAGGCTTCATTGATTTTTTGTATTGTTCTCTTAGTCTCCATTGCATTGATTTCTCCTCTGATCTTTATAATTTCCTCCCTTGTATGAGCTTTGGGGTTGTCCTGCTCTTCTTTTTTCTAGAAGCTTGAGGTTCAGCATCAGGTTGTTTAATTGGGCTCGTTCTGTTTTCCTCATATGCATATTCACTGCTATGAATTTCCCTGGTAAGACTGCTTTCATTGTGTCCCATAGATTCCGATATGTTGTATTGTCATTGTCATTTAATTGAAGGAACTGTCTGATTTCTTCTTTAATTTCCTCTGTGACCCATTGGTTATTCAGAAGTGTGTTGTTCAATTTCCACATGTTTATGAAATTTTTTGAGTTTTTTTTGCTATGGATCTCCAATTTCATCGCACTATGGTCTGATAATACACAGGGGATAACTTCAATTCCTTTGCACTTACTTAAACATGTTTTATGTGCGAGTATGTGGTCTATTTTGGAGAATGACCCATGTGCAGCTGAGAAGAATGTGTATTCTGATTTTGTGGGGTGGAAGACTCTGTAAACATCTGTTAAGTTCATTTGTTCAAGAGTTCGATTGAGTTCTAGTATTTCATTCCTTATTTTTAGTCTAGTTGATCTATCTATTTGTGACAGTGGGGTGTTGAGGTCCCCCACTACAATTGTATTAGTGCACATATAACTTTTTATGTCCGTTAGTATTTGTTTTATATAGTTGGGGGCACTAATATTTGGTGCATAGATATTTATGATTGTCATCTCTTCCTCTTGAATTTTTTCCTTTACAAGGATGTAGTGTCCTTCTTCGTCTCTCTTCATCAGTGTTGGTTTGAAATCTACTTGATCTGCCAAGAGGGTAGCTACTCCTGCTTTTTTTCGGGTTCCTGTCACATGCAGTATTGTTTTCCACCCTTTAACTTTCAGCCTATGAGTTTCCTTTTGAATTAAGTGTGTTTCTTGTATGCAGCATATTGTTGGATTTTGCTTCTTGACCCATTCTGCCAGTTTATTTCTTTTGATTGGTGAATTAAGACCATTAATATTGATGGTTATAATTGAAATATATTGACTTGTCATTGCCATGACTTTTTCTTTTTTGGGGGGTTCTCCCCCTTTACATTTAATTTCTTGTCCTGCCAGATGGGTTCATTCTGCTTTGCTTCCTGGGGTTGTGATCCTCACTGTCTGTTCCTAGGATATTGTGTAAAATTCTTTGGAGTCCTGGTTTGGTATTCATGAAGTTCCTAAGGTGCTCTTTGTCATGAAAGTATCTTATTTCTCCATCCATTTTGAAAGATAGTTTTGCAGGGTACATCAATCTGGGTTGGAGGCTGTTTTCTTTTAGGGCTTGGAATATGTCACATCCAAACTCCTCTTGCCTTGATGGTTTGTGTTGAGAAGTGTGCTGTGATTCTGATGGGCTTTCCTTTGTATGTGATTTGTTTCTTTTCTCTGACTGCTTGGAGAACTTTGTTCTTCTGTTGAGTTTCTGGAATCTTAACAATTATATGCCTATGTGTAGATTTTTTTTTGATGAAGGCTATTTGGAGTCCTATATGCCTCACTTATCTGTATGTCAAGTGTTTTCTCCTGCTTGGGAAGTTTTCTGCCATTATTTCTTTGAAGAGATGTTTTATGTCATCTGCACTCTCTCCTGTTTCTTCATTGAGCCCAATCAGTCTTATGTTATTCTTCTTTGCATCATCTAGCAGCTGCTTGATTGATTTCTCATGTTCCCTTATAATTTTGAAGCAATTTTTCTTTTCCTGGTCACTAATTGCAATCTTATCTTCTATATCTGAAAGTCTGTCCTCACATTGGCTCATTCTGCTGTGTAGACTTTCAATGGAGTTTTTCATGTCCTGGAAATCTATTCGCATCTGTTTTATGGATTCCATCATGTTCCTGAGCTCCTCTCTAGATTTATTACTCATTTCTTGCACTAGGGGCACAATTTCTCCTGTTATCTGAGAAATTATTTCTGGTTTCATTTTCTCCAGATCCCCTTTTTTTGCCAGTTCAGTGGGTCCAAGTGGTTGAGTATCAGAGTGTTCCATCTCATTTCCCTTTGCGCTTTCTGTAGATGATCTGGAAGTCTGGTTTTGAGATTTATTTACGTGTTTTCTCATTTTGACTGGGGCGTGGGGCTGTTAGCGCCTGCACGGATTACCTCCTCTGAGCTGGGAGAGGTGGGACAGGGGCCTGGAGGAGCAGTAGGGATGGTGACCCAAAAGCCCTTTCCTGTGGGCTGGCAGCAGCAGGAAGGATGGTGGCCGGGAAACCCCTTCCTCTGGGCTGGGAGTGGTGGGAGGGACGGTGGCCTGGAAGCTCCTTCCCCTGGGCCAGGAGTGGCAGGACAGAAGGTGGCCCATAAGCCCTTTCCTGTGGGCTGGGAGCAGCGGGACTCAGTACCTTGGTCTGGTGGTCTGGGGTCCTCTGCGTCTTTGTAGTGTGGAACCAGGTGGCTACCTGTCTGCAGCAGGGTTATTCGGCATCTTCTGTGCGACTGGGGACCTCGGTAGGGCGTGGGCAGACCTGCCTGTCTGCAGAGGGCTGATTCGGCGTCTTCCGCATGACTCCATTTTACAAATTCTTAATGATGCCCTATTTTTAGAATTTATCTTACAAAACAAGTTCTACATAATATGCAGAATAAGAACATAGTAAAAATTTTAACAATTATTGCCTTTGAAGACTACTAGTTTTTGAGGGGCCTCTTCCAAGTAGCCCAACAAACCTCTTGCTTCATGCTGGAATTTTAATTGCTTTTTTCCTATGGGTATCAGAAGGATAACATACTTAAAGAAGAAATTATCAAATATGTTCTCTTTCTCCATTACCTTCTATTTTCTATTCCTTCAACTAGAAATCACATATCCTGATTGTGCTTTATTTTTCCCACCCGTAAGAGGAGGCTGCTGGTACCTGTTGTTTTCTTCTTGTGAATATTTTGGGGAGTCTTACAAATGTATGTTAAAAGCCTGCAAAGGTGAGACACTGTTTCGGCCTCGTACTGCAGCACGGGGAACATAATGACTCACGTGTGGCCTCTGTCTAAAGGGTTAACATTCATCTTGGGAGCCAGGCAAATCTGGGCTCCTTGCCTGAACATTCTGAGTCAAAAGATTTGGATCAGGGCCTAGTACTATTTTAAGGAGGCCCTCCAATTATACTTATCTTTGGACAAGTATGGTAAATGATGATGAAAGATTTCATTCTCATTTTCTTCATTCATGAAATGTGGGCTAAAAAAAATTAACAAAGTATGAAGAAGATAACATTGCCAAAAGTGTATGCATGAAGCTTGGAACATGGTGGGTGCTTGCAAATGGTAGTTCCCCTTGCTCTCAATCAGAACCCTAAAGAAAGTACAAATTAAGTGTACTGGCAATTCAGAGCAGGTGGATGAAGAGCTTACATCTACTTTGGAAGGAGGGGGTTCTTTGTACTGCCTGTCACTAGGAGAGGTGACATGTACAGTGAGTTTAGTGGGCAGGATGTGACAGCTTAAGGAACTTGTGTTTCCAGTCCTGGCTTTTCACTGAATAGCTGAGTGATATTGGACATGTCACTTAACTTCATGTTCATCAATTTTACCACTTATTCAATAGAGATAGTAATAGGACTGTTGTGAAGAAGGAAAATATTTATTCATTCATTCACTCATTCATTCATTCTGCCAGACATTGTTCTAGGTGTGAGATGCAATGGCAAACAAAGCAGCTACAAAACCCTATCACATACATACTCAGTGCTCAAGACATGAGCCATTGTTATGGAGAAATAAACTCCTTCCAGCCCTATTGCCTAATTTGCCTGTTACTATCATGGCAGAGATATATATTACCAGAGCTTCAGCTATTTGGCTGGAACTATAAAACCAAGATGATAGAGCTTTCCTGGAAAGGAGTCCCTGGGTTCCTGTGGAAGGTTTTTGGTGTTTTCCCATTTTATTCAGAGTTGGTAGATGTTGATGATGGTGATTAAGCATGAGGCACAGTTGACTTTTCCTGATGGGGTAATTGACCAATGTCTGGTCCAGGCACCTGCTATTATTAAATCTGTCTTCCAGCCAGGCTCATATTTTGAAGCCCTTGGTAGGTTAGATTGATACTCATGGACCATGGAAAGTAATAAATTTAATAGGGTCACATAATGTGCACATGATGTTTTGAAGACAGGGCACTGGCAAGGAAAGTCAAAGGGAAGGGCAAGATTAAGGATATACCACCTTAACTGCATTGTCATCAGGCACATAATTGGATTTTTCAGCCACAGCAGGTCAATAACCTGTTCATTACTATCGAGATTAATATATTAATAGATTATTGTACTAATCATTTTATTTCTAGTCCATTGCTTATTTATTTTTCTGAGACTTTGTATATTGGGCACTGGTAATTCATCGAAAGTATTATAAGGATTTGGGCGAAGAATTAAAAAAAAGACTCATTAGGTTGTTAAAGCATTATGATAACAGAAATAGGAAAACTGGGTTTAGTAATAGATACATAGCAGAGGAACATTAAGATTATAGAAAGAGGGAAGCTAACTTTGCATTTTAGAGGCATTGTTCTCGAGCACAAATATGTGGTGCTTTCATAAATCCCCAAAGTTCAAAATCAGCACTGTAAGCTTTTGTGAAAATTACTGCTACTTATGCAGTTTATCAATGGTGTAGATGTTGCGGTAAAGATATTTAGCACTTATCAATGAGAATTCTGTTAGTAGTTCTATTTTTAATAACTTGGTGGGGAAGCAGGGTTTTTTTAACCTTAAAGTGTATTAGATAGAAATTTGAGCACTCATGAAATAAATGCCATTAACATATACACTATTTTCCAGACAACAAAATATTGCCTGTATATTACACATATGTAAGTTAGCTTCCAATTAACAAATTTTTTTTTATTGTACTTTTTGTTTTTGTCAATCATCATAGACTGTATTTTGATTTATATTGCTCATGATTAAATATCCAAATTTGCCTTATTGTTGTATTACAGAACAGTTTTCTGCCTTCTGGGAACAAATATATTATATGGGAAATGAATAAAGTTGTGCAAAACCGATATTGACTTTTCCATAATCCTGAAATGTGATGTCCTCTCTGGCACTTTTGTTCACTTTGGTCCATTTGTGGGCTCTAGTCTTGAAGAAGGTCAGGGGATGGACATTAAGGCTTTACTTGCCTTTGATTAACTGTGATCTGGACTAAAGAGTTGCCACGGGAACTGAACTGCATCCGCTATGAGCTCATGAGGCCTTCTCTTGTCATCTTGCTGTTTCAGTGTTAGCCATAACTTAGGAATTTCAATGCAGCCTTCTTGCATGTGGTAGGGACTGAGGAAGACAAAGAGACTAGAAAACTGTGTAGCTATATCTGGTTTCTCTCATCCATCAAAACAGCTCTTTACACCTTTATGGTAAGTGCTGAGCTTTTTATTCTTACCCAGACACCACATTTAGAAATAAGGTACTGTACCCTAGATTAATGAAAGTAGAGTGGTCTTTCAGTATACTTCTATGGTACACAGGTCTAGACGTAGGAAGATCAGGCAGGGAAAAAAATCTTGGTAATATATTGTCACACTCTGGTCACAAGTATACCCGAAGAGACCCAGTTTGGATTGAGTCTTCTACTAGTAGGGAGTATTATTACACATCGAATTTAAGATGATGGTCAGATTGCTTGTATGAATGCCCTGACAGTTGCAGAGTAATTAGAACTCTGAGGCCATGGTTTTCAAACCTATCTTTGCCCCACTTGCATCAGAAAAATGCATATTTCAGGGCCTTAAAGATACTAAATCTAAATTAAAAATGTGATCCTAGAATCTGCATTTTAAGTTCCCTGGATAATGTTAAAATTTGAACAACATTGTGTTGTCTGACTGCAGATATCAAACTCACTTTTAAGAAGATTCACAGTTGGCCTGAATGTTAAAGATTTTCTGCCAGGAATACCATCCTGATTCTGCCTATGCCCTGGTCCATCTGGACCTGAGTGGGGAGGCTTTTGTGAAAAGAGCATTGACGCAAGAGTGGAGAAATTTTTAAAAATTGCACATGCCTCATCCCTCCTCCAGAGATTGGCTGAGTAGAGTGGGTCTGAGCTTAAGCATTGTTCTTCCTTCCTTTCTTTTCTTTCTTGGTACTGGGGATTGAACGTAGGGGCACTCTACTGCCTAGCCACATTTCTGGCACTTTTTTTAATTGCTAAATTATGCAGGCTGGGCCCAAACTTGGCATCCTCCTGCCACAGCCTCCCAAGTGCTGGGTTAACAGATGGGTACCACTGGCTAATAATATTGATATATTTTTTAAGCATCACAGATCTTACACATAAACTCATGATTTTCATTAATTACTCTGTGTCAAAAGCAGACTCCAAGATATTCCCATGTACCCAGTGTGCTTTTTGACTTTTCAAAAATACTTTGGACGATCAACAAGTAGACATTGTCCAGATTTTTGACACTGCAAGATTGATAGATGAGAGTATATTGGACTTCTTGCAGCAAGTCCTCTCCTCCTAGTTGTTCATCACGGTGGAAAGTTTTTAAAATATGAAGAGCTCTTTCACAATTATTACCTTCCTCTGTCTCCCCACAATTCTTCTGAGGTAAAGAACATGAATGGGTTTTGTTGTTCTCCATTAAATACTTGTAATTAAAGTGAGTGCTGAGAAATTCGGTGTCAGAGTTTGAACATGATGCAGAGACAGGAGTGAGCTTGTTTTAAGAACAAACAGTAATTTTTCCTGACCACCAATGACCAAACTCAAGAACTGTTCCTCACCACACTTACACAATACTCAGTTCTATTCGTGTTACTAAATTTAAAGGAAATTACATAATTTACCTTTTTAACGTGCCCTCAATCAAGCTATATTTTCATCAGAATAGTTTAATTGTGCACTAGACAGCAAGAACTCCCACAACAATCCCAAACAAATAGTTCCAGTACACATTTTTAAAAAATTACTGTATGTGTAGAATACAGCCACATATTTTAAACCTCTAAATATTTCTACAATTTTAATATAATTAAGTCAAATTAGTAAGACTCGTATGGCAACATTTTGGCCACAATTTTAAAGCTTTTTTGTTTATATTTTGTTAACTGACAGCATTTAATTAATTAATTAAATTTAATTTTTTTGCAGCAAGGTCTTGCTATGTAGCTCAGGCTGGCCTTGAACTCACGATGTAGTTCCAGGCTGCCCTCAAATTCATGAGGATCCTCCTCATGCTTCAGCCTCCCGAGTGCTGGGATTACAGGAGTGTGTTTTATCTTGAAACACTCAGTAACACCTTTATACTTAGGTTGGCAAAATTAAATAGAAACTAGTCTTTTCCTTTTGAAAAAAAACAGTGCACATGCCAAGGTCATAGAGGAGTGGACGTTGTAACTCTAAAGTTCCTTTGAAATACGAACAATAGAAAGAATATCTGCTGCATTTTTCCAAGGTCTTAGTATTTGCAGATAAACATTTACTTGTTTTCCTGTGAAAGAATACATTATTTAATGCTGTTTTGATTACTGAAGTGTTTCCTTAACCTTTCTTGTATCTTTTGATATGTGACATAGAAAAAAGTGTCAAAATTTTGAATGTTTTCAATGCCATTCTGTTGAATTTCTAAAATTCTGCATCTAGTCATACTTTTGCCCTGCGATTAATATTTTGGATCCTTAAACATAGTGTCCTGCCATCAATGTTTGAGAATGTAGTTTGAAAATGGTTATTATATAATGTAAATGTAAAGAAAATGAAAAACTACCTATTGTTTCCATAATGACAACTACAGAAACTAAGAGTCGACAGAGTCTGATGAGCTCACTCAGATGAGAGAGCACAGAAAAGCAAGTGGTGATTCTACAATGTGTGTGGCTGTGCACTCCCGATAGGAGGGAGGGAAAGGGCCACTTTGCAGGAGTGTTTCTGCGTTTCCATAGAAGATCCCTGGTGAAAATCTGTGAAGTGAGCCTTCCCTGCTCCTCTCCGAGGCCCTCCACCTGCATACTGCCCTGTCCACCTTTTACCTGAATGGCTGCTGCAGGATGCACGGAAGCCCCTGCTTCCTCACAGCATCTTGTAAGATTATCCCAGCCCCAAGGCATCTGTCCTTCTCTCACTGCCTGCTGCTTATTATTTTTGATGTACAGCATTCAGCATATGCTGCCCTGAGTTGTTGTTGTTGTTTTCTTTTCATTATCTAATTCCTGGATGGTTCAATGGTATATATTTCTTTTCTTACAACCAGAGGCCAATAAAATGCTTTTACTAGAAAGAGATTGGGTGTCAAAAAAAACACTGGGATAACAAGATAGGTAGGATTTTATTCCTAGTTCTGCTCTGAACTTGGAGAAGCAACTTTGAGCAGAGCACTTAACTTTGATTTTTTCCTTGGGTATTACATGAAGGAATAGGACTAGATAATCTCCAGATAATCTGCTTTAAAATTGTATCTCTAAGACTTCAGGTTCAACATAGCAGATTGAGTACATGATTTTTATCTTTTCCACCTCCCCAATTCTTTTTACAATGGATGGTGAAAGAAGTTTAAGTTATAAACCTACAAAGACAGAGCATAGGAGAGGTTCTCCAGCAAGTAAAAAAATAATACGTATTTGAGAGTGAAAAGAGGACTGAAAACTCAGTATAAGAAGAGCTGTTTCATCTACCATAAGTGCCCATCATCAGGCAAGGCCAACAAGAAGCAAGCTGATCTCCCCAAACACTATACCAAAGGCTCAACCCTTGGCCATACCAGTACCATGGAGAGTGGTATTAAAAGAAAATAGACAAGTTAAATTTAGCAGAGTTTATTTGAGCAAAAAATGATTCATAAATCAGGCAGCACTTAGAATATTTCAGAAGAAGTTCAGAGCACACATCAACGTGAGCTATTATAGGCCAGACAGAGAAGCAAAATAGAAAAATCACCTGATTGTCTATAGCTAGGCAGCTCCCTAATTTTGGCTTGATGAGTTGGCTGCTTGTGATCGGTTGAAACTGAGTTGCTTCTGATGGGGTATTTGTTATACTCCAAAATTATGTTTTGGTTTGTTTTTGTATTATCAGTTTGTGGCTTGTTATGTAGGACCTCAAAGTATGGAGACAGCCTCAAGCCGAATGACTCCTGCTTATCTACTAGTACAGGTGTTAAATGTGGGCAGAAAGGGGGACTAATGTGAGGATTTGTTCCGGCTCCACCCTCTGCCCTGCTCCCTGAACGCTGGTAGCATATTTCATTCTTTCAAGAGATGAGCATGTTTTCAGAAGCAGAAACCCCAGGATGGAAGGCGGAACCCTTCATATACTGGCCTTTAGGGGTCCTATAAAGAAAAGGCCAGTTTAATGCTTAGTCATCCTCCCTTTATAGCTCCAGACAGCTTCGTAGTGTCTCAGTGTTAAATGTAAATGCACAGCAACGAGCATCTGCTTTTCAGGGAGGTATCTGTCTTTAAAGGGAGAAGTGAAACAGACAGAAGTGGGGGTTAGATCAGCTGGACCAATGTAGGATGGAATAGAAATTAGAAAGTGGTAAAACTAGAAAATAAGAAGCCAGGACAAAACAAAGAAAGTAGAAAGAAAAGAGTAGGAAAGTTTGAGGGTCATTCAAGCAGTACTAACCCCCAAATACAGGAGTTTTAAGGAGGATAACATAGATAAATGGAGAGAAGGACTTATCCAGGAACATGTAAGAGTATTTGTCAATATCATGCATTTTCAGATAGAAATGTCCTAGCAAGATGCATGGGAAATGTCTAGGACTACAAATAACAATAATGTTAGGGCACATCAGTAAAAGTTGAGAATGAGGGAATATTTTAAAGGCTTCCAGAGAATTGACAGAAGGAAAGTTTGAAAGATATTACAAATAAATTGTGAGAAATCAGAATGGCACATGAATTTTTCACAATATGATTATAAGTAAGAAGGAGGAAAACTGAAATATCATTAAAATTTGTAGAGAAAATTATTGTCATATTATAATTTGCTTTTCAGCCTAACATAATTGTATAAATACATTTGGTGTATTAGTCACTTTCTTGTTGCCATGACAAAATACTTGACATCTGCAATTTAAAAACAGGAGAGGTTTATTTTGGCTTATAGTTTCTAGAGGGTTTAGTCCATGGTTGGTAGGTTCCAAGACAGAAACAACGTGGCAGAAGGGCATGGCAAAGGAAGACTGCCTAACGGCAGTCAGGAAGCTAAGAGAGAAGGGAGGTGTCATGGAAGGAGATACACTCTCCAGAGGATGTCCCCAATGATACATATCTTCCAATTAGGCCCCACCTCCTAACAGCACTTTGAACTATGAACTCATCAATAGATTAATCCACTAATGGATATAGCTCCCCTGTGATCCATTCACCTTCTAGAAACCTCACCCCTAAA
The DNA here is from genome assembly GCF_053883595.1 of Heterocephalus glaber. NCBI lineage: Eukaryota > Metazoa > Chordata > Mammalia > Rodentia > Bathyergidae > Heterocephalus > Heterocephalus glaber. Next base: position 12,139,921 of record NW_028258312.1, on the reverse strand, counting down.
CATGTGGAACTTTGTGGGGACATTCTAGATCTAAATCATAACAATACAGATTGAGAATAAAGATATCCCAAACATGGGTCAGGAACCATATTCCTAACTATAGTAAAAAGAAAATGGTAGACAACAAAGATATCATAGGGCACTACTTTTCTCAGTGTGGAGCAATATTTATATGGTTTTCTTCTTTTTATTATATGGTTTTAACAACTTAAATATTGATTAAACCAAACATTCTGATATTAGTATATTGAAAAGCTTGTAAGATGTAAAAGGGGATACAAGAGACTTAAAGCTCTCACTTTTCAAACTAAGAAGTCAGTACATAACATATAGAACTGTTAATTGGTAACAGGATTGCAGCACATTGAGGAAAATGGTGGTGAATATCTATGTACTCCAGACTTAAAGCAGACAAGGAGATATCAGAGGACAGCTTCCTAGGCATTTGCTGCTCTCCAAGTTCCTTTAACTTAAAATACTGCCAGAGAATAATAATGCCATGCTCTGAGGTGACAGCCCCTGGATGTCTTCAAACCCCTCCAAAAAAATCAGATGTCTGGGAGATTGTGATATGAAGAATAGAAAGAAAAATAGAAGAGCAGCAGTAGTCATTGGCTACCAATAGTTTTTAGATTCAAATAAATTAGTTTATGGGGCAAATTTGAGAGGATAGGAAGCTCAAGTTAGCTGATTTCATTTGGAGAAAGCAAAAGCAGAAAGATAAACTGATTGGATCTGATGGAGCAATAGACACATAGGATTGGGAGGACCCAAAACTGACTGTGAGGAGGAACTCTGCTAATTAATCAGATGCACTCCCCAGTTAGTTTAGAAAATACTATTTTATGTGCATAGAAGTATGATTGCTCTTCTTTAGAATTTCAAATTTTATTAATGTTGACTTTCTCCTCAGGAGAAAAATTCAAATACAAAGGATTTCAGGAATATGAGTTAAATTCTTAGGTTGTATGCATTTGTATTTTGATAATGTATTAGAATATGTTGCATAATTAAACTTAAATATTTTAATGATATCTTGTTTGATATGTCCTAGGAGGATAATTGTAACTCAATAAAGAATTTCCCCTCTAGTATGTTTTGTTTTTACATAACAAAGGCAGCATTAATGAACCTTTATCTCATTACAGTGTAATATCAATAGTGATTTAAATTTCAAAATGAAAAGGAAAATTTATTGGAAGTTTTATTCTTTTTTATGCTAATAATTAATATTGCTGAGTTCATTCATTTTTCTGATTTAAAAATTACCATTTCATTACGATAAAATTTACTGATAAAAGGTGTTGACCTCTTTGATATCAAACAGATTTTTAATGTTTGGTGAAAAGATAAGGAAACAATTACATAAGAAATAAACTGGGCCATCTTAAAATACTGATTTGGCTAACTTAGAATGAAACAGTAGTATTGTTGTAATATATTGAAACAATTCTGTGACCTTGAGTTCAGGAAAAATGCCACATATTTTAGTATTATTATTTATGGAGGAAATTTTCCTTTTTTTCTTAATGTTAATTGATGAAAAATTTTAAATATATTTTTCTAGGATACTTGAGTGAACTCCACTCATAAAATAATATAATTCTTTCATCTGTGTCATTCAACTTATCTTTTCTATTTAATCACAAATATCACACATGCAGGCACTGTGAAATAAAACACAAATTCTACCAACCCCAAAGTGCATTAATCAGTATAATACATTCACATTTTCCTAGATGTACACCCAACATAGCCAGTCTAGATGCTTTTTCCCACTGGTATCCATCCATCCACTGTGTCATTGGGTTTTGAGGGTGCTGGAGTGTCCTTTGGAGGTGGGTTCTAGGTTCTTTCAATGATGAAAAAAGATTTGGTCAAGACAAGTGCAAATGGTAGCAAAACTTTACATTTATCAATGGTAGGAAAAGAAACAGTCTCTGAAGAGTGAGTTTGGGCCAAGTAAAAGTAGGAAAATGATAACCAATTTTCCCAGCATCACTTGTTGGATAGGCAATCTTTCCTCCAACATATGCTTTTGGACACTTTGTCAAAGATCAAATAGTTGAATATGCCTGGGGAGGTTTCTGTATCCTCAGTTCTGCTCCATTGATTCATGAGTCTGCTTTTGTTCCAGGATCATATTTTTGTTCCAGCTGCCTGCTTTGCTCTTATTGCCCCAAATTACTTTTGCTATTCTGGGTCTCTTCTGGCCCCATATGAATTTAAGGATTGTTTTCTCCAGGACTGTAAAGTATGCTACTGGTATTTTGATTGGGATTGCATTGAATCTGTACAACAGTTTTGGGAGTATGGCCATTTTGAAAATATTGGTTCCACCTATCCAAGAGCAGGGGACATCTTTCTATTTTCTGATGTCTCCTTCAATCTCCTTCCGAGTACTTTAGTTTTCTTTGTAGATTAATTCCTAAGTATTTCATTATTTTTGAAGCTACTGTGAATAGCATTATTGTTTTCAGAATTTCCTTCTCATCTGGTTCATTGTTGGTGTATACTAATGCTAATGATTTTTGTGTTCTCGTCTTTTACCCTGCTACTTTGCTGAAGCTGGTTATTAATTCTAAGAGTTTTTTCATAGAGTTCTTTGGGTCTTCTCTGTAGAGTATCATGGCACCTGCAATTAATGATAGTTTGAGTTATTCCTTTCCTATATGTATCCTTTTATTTCTTTTTCTTGCTTGATTGCTCTGGCTAATGTTTCAACTACTGTGTTGACTAGAAGAGGTGATAGTGGGCATCCTTGTCTTGTTCCAGATTTAAGGGGTAATGCTTTTAGTTTTTCCCCATTTAGTATGATGCTGGCTATTGGTTTGTCATGAATAGCCTTTATCATATTCAGGTATAGTCCTTCTATACCTATTTTCTTCAGGGTTTTTACTCTGAAGGGTGTTGGATTTTGTTGAAAGCATTTTCTGTGTCTATTGATATGATCATGTGGTTTTTTTACTTTGCTCCCATTTATGTGATATACCTTCTACAGGACAGAGTGGGTCACAGTGGGAGAAGGTGGTAGCAAAGAGTTGACTGTCGATTGTCCTGTACGTATCACCCATTCCTCAGACTGACTGTCAAGTCTGGTCCATCCTATTGAAAACCTGGAACTCTTGGAGAAGTCCATGTGCAGGGCTTTGGGAACTCTTCTGCATGTGTGTCCTGGGATTTTGTAATTAAGAGGTTATGAGTTCTTCCCTACCTAGTCTTGTCCACACCCTATTTTCCTGCCTCACCTGGGTCTGTGATGAGGGCAACTGCCCCTGTCATTACGGTTCTGGGAATGACTGAACTGTCAAACTCAAGCCATTTAGTTTTAATGCACTGATCCACACATACATTTCCCAGAAAATTATACTGAATGATAATACAGTCAGCTTTTTTAAAGTATCTTCTGATCAGAGCTGACTATAATGATTGATTGTTTTATACCTTTATTTTTTTCAATGGAATTTTAAAAGTTTTGACACTGACCATAGTGGTTGGTTTTTGTGGTACTGAGGATTGAACACATGGCCTTCGCGCTGAACTACATCCCCAGTCTTTTTTAAAATTCTGAGACAGGGTCTCATTAAGGTGCTGAGTTGCCTAGGCTTGAACTTGTGATCCTCTTGCTTTAGTCTCTCAAAGTGCTGGGATTATAAGCCGGCACCCCCATATCTGACGTGAATATTTTTAAGTAATAATAAATATGATCTTTAGTAAATCTATAATTTTTATATCTCTATGACTAGTATATTTAAAGGCATAAAGTCCTAAGTTGCTCTTTCTGTTTTTACCAAATCTTTAGAAATATGCCATTTCAAAAGAGGTAACAGTCTTTGGATGGGATTATTGGAAGCACATTATTAGCTTTATCAAGAGTTTTACTTGTTATTAATTAGTTGTTCTGTGATCAAAGAAGTCTTTATTTGCATAATTTATCACTCACAAAGATATAACCTTAGAAACTCATGTGAATTATAATGGGAGGAAAATTTTAAAAATAAAAATTGTGCATTCACACTGGCTTTTAAATTCCATTTCAAAAGAGCCATCTTCCAGCAAAGTAATTCTTAATCCCTCTATTAATTTAGTAGAATCAATAAATAATGATAAACTTGATTACTCACATAGCATTTAGTACTCTCATAATTTTTAGTAGTCAGATAACACATTTCATCTTTAAAATAATTTCTCAACAGTGAGTTGCACTCCTTGTCATTACGTGTATAAGGAGATAGCCAACTATTACTAATAAGAATCTCTTTGTCTCGTTTAAATCCAAAGAACCTAGTTCATTCTATCATTTTGTATTTTTTTTCCAGAAATATCCAACTGGGTTTGGAATATGAATGAATGTTCTTCACCTCCACTGCTAATTTCTTTGGGCAGGTGGTTCTGGGAATCTGTCTCTACATGGTTTCCTTAAGTCATCCAACACAAACTTATGGGCGAGACATACATAGTGGAATATATTTCAAAGGATTTAGATTGAGATTTTAGTTATATTTTTGCAGATGCAGTTACTGCTGCAAAATGCTATCATTTTTAGTGTTAGGAAAAGTGTTTGAATTGGGGACTTTTTGCCTTATTTCTGACTCTTCAATGATAATTGTAGCGTCTGCCATCTGAAGATGTAGTTCTAATACTCTGAAATGTTACTTGAAGATGAGATATAAATAGATTCAGAATGAACAGTGCAAAATTAGAAAGATGAAATAAAGATTTCACTTTTTATCTATTAATAAAGCTGAACCTGAAACACTCAGAACAACTTATGATAGCACCGGGGCTTCACTCTTCAGAATTTGCTGAGACTTTCTTGATTCTCTTCATAATTCTTTGGTAGCACAGTTATCCTTGCCCCCCATTTAAGCAGGAAAATTAAAGTTTAGAAGTGTGAAGTGAATCTTGAAAAAGAATATTTGGAAATCACAATTTCTGACCTCAAATGCAAGCCCTCCATTTCATTTCAGTGGTTGTTTCAGGGTCCCCTGGGAGAGATTTGGGGTTAGAGGTGGAGCCCAGAGTCCCTGGCAGGAAACAAATAGCACATCTCACTCTTATGTGTACTTTTGATTTAAATGTTGTGTGGTATAAAATACAAATTCATTTAGAAGCGTTGCCTTTCTGCATTTTCTTAATAAATAGCAGAAACACAGCCTCTGTCAAGTACAGCCTGTTGGTGAACAGCTTCTCCCTCTGAAGTCCACCAAACTGTTTCAGTCCCTCCTCCACCATTTCTCACAGAACCTCAAGCAAATTCCTTAACCGTTCTGTCTCTATTTCCTCATCAGTAAGCTGGAGTAGAAAACGGCACATAGCATGGTGTGAGAATTAAATGAAATAATACACAAAAAGTACTTGCATCCCTGCCTGGAATATAGCAAATATTCAGCATTTGTTTAATAGTATTTTAATTACTGATAATGTTGTTATTATAAAATATTTTTTCAGAAAATGTCCTTATTTTAAAAAGGGATTTTCCTATTTTAAATATATAAGGACATGATACACTCCATCCTGCCTTTGGATCACTTTATTTTGGTTGTTTCTAGCACAACTAAACTGGTTCACATTTTTCTGTAATTTAAAAGCTCAGCCTTTAGCTGGATTATAACTCAAGATTAAGGCACGCAACTTCAGTAATGGAGAAAGAAAGCCAAAAAGATCACCTGGGCATGCTCAGGCCTGGCTGATTGGAACGTCAACTGCAGGAACTGTGCCCAGTGTGTCTCTCCGACCTGGAGGATTATGGGCTTCACCTTTTCCCAGCTTTCATTTAAGTTCCAGGGCGTATCTCTATGGGAAACCTTGCATAGAGGATTCACAATTGGGAGAAAGCAAGCCACTGTGTAAGTACCTTGTTAAAATAAACCGCTTCTTCCTAAGCTCAAGACCCGAGAAACTGTTTAATAGCAGCGAAATAAACTCACCACCTGTGTGTGCAGCCGGATCAAAGAGTTCTAACAAACATAAGAACACTTTGATCATTTCCAGCCAGAAGAAAATTGTGAGGCTCTTCACTGATAGTTCATGTAGAGTTTGGGGACACTGATCAAAGAAAACTATTATTATTGTAGACTAGAAGTTCAAATATCTGCATATAAGCTACTTCAGTATCTTCTTCCAGTGGCAAATTGCACATTTAAGATTCAAATGATTATCTTACAATTAAGCTAAATTTTATTCTTGCTTCTTTACCTTAAAATAAAAGACATTAAAATGTTTTTAAGCAACTGTATTCTTTTGTGTTAACAACTTTCAAATTGTGTGGTTGGCATGGATCGAGGGGCAGTGTGTAGTGTGTATTTAGTAGAACCCCCTCTAAGTTACATAAACCCAATTGAGCAGAATTACATAAGTGACAGAATGTTTTGTCACTCATTCATGATGTTTAAAAAAAAATTCCCCTAAGTTTTTCAATTACCTAATAGTATTATATGATTACTGATTTCACTTTAAGCGCTGTAATTATATAGCTGAGAGGTTTGAAGAAATAGCAAAATTTTTATTAAGGCATTTAACAAAATATAAATGAAAATGCTTCAGGAATAATTATGCCTAAGGCTATGAGGTCAGAAACAGGGAAACATCAAAAATATCTTATAGAATATACTGATTGATGGCAACAATAACTACCCAGAAGTGAAGGCAGATCCCCACCTTAGACCCAGTCCTCAGGAGCCCATTGCCCTAAGCATTTGCTCTTATATTTGTACCCTCTCTCTCTCCTTTCTGTACTAACTTCCTGTTAAAAATAAAAGAAAATATTACCACTGGACCACAGGGAAAGACTGCAAAATGCTAATTGAAAAGATCTTAGTCTTTCAGTACCTAGCTTAGTGGGTCATTCAGTGATCTTTTCTTGAAAGAGCCAAATCTGACATTTGAAAGGTACTCAGGTCTTTGATTTTAGTTTCAAACTACTTCCTCAAAAACTTCACTGAGGAAGAACCAAGTTTATTAATTTCTAAAGTGACATCTTGGGGACATAGGTGGATAGGTTCTCATCTCTGTCTTGCTCCATGAGTTAGGGCAGAAGTGACTAAGGGCTCTGCACCTCACTAAATAGCTCTGCAGACAAAGCTTTAAGAAGCAAGGTGATAGCTGCACAGGCGTCTCATCCTCTTCTTCTGAAACTAAATTCTCTGTGACCATCTGAGCTTATAAATAAATAAGGTACCAGGGGGCAAATGAGCAGCATACAAAGGAGCCCTTCCAACTCTGTGACATCATCAGAAACTGCGAATGCTTTTTGTGCAGTTCAGTCGTCTCTTGAGAACATGCCAGTGCAGTCCTTAGAGCTAAAAGACGTGAGCGGTTTGGAACACAGGGATCTGTTTTATTTTACAGTAAAATATGCTAGCACCGAATTTAGATACATGTGTTAGGAAGTAACATTTGTATTAGTCAAAGCTGAGAAATTTAATTAAGAATTATGTCTCTTGTTATTTTTCCTATGGAAGTATTTACAGGACCTACTGATTTGATGACTAATGGACATATTTAAAGGGCATCTGGTACTGATCATGAAATCCAAAAATAAAATAAAGTAAAATTTGTTACAGTTGGCAAATTCTTAGTGCAGTGGTGTCATATGCTAAATGGTGCCCCTGAGATTTTTTTAGTGCTGATATGCCCTAGCAGATACCTAGCCAATTTTGACTTGCAAGGGAAAGATACTTCAAATGGTACGTGTTAGGAGAAATGAGTCCCGAATAAGTCCACATGGAGAAAATGCCATTCAACTTGGTGTCTTGCTAATGAAGAGAGCCTTTTTTAAAACAAGAAGGAATTTAGTGTATCCAAGTGTGGCCTGGCCCTTACATTGCTAGGTAAACCAAGGGTGCTGCACTTCAGAGATCTCAGCACATGTGGTTTTAAGGTCCTGGCTAGTAATATTGATAAGAAAAGCTGGCCAGGTATTAAAAAGCTAAAAGAGAAGGAAGAAAAAGACCAAATGAACCCATAACAACTGCGCCTCCTTGCTGAGTAGGAGCTAAAACAACTGCTCCTCCCTTGGGGGTCTGAGAGCAGGCAGGTAATGGTGCAGGCTGTGGCAGTCTGCAGATAGCTGGCCACAGCTACAGAGACACACTGTTTGGCTCTGCTGATTGTTGCAGCCGCCTGGAAATGTGAGCCCAGTGATGCCGGATTTTATAATTCTTCCAGAGAGACTGGAAATCTGGGTTTTATGTGGACTCTTTCATTTTGAACTCTTTTGTGAGAACTCATATTTGGGGGAGAAGGCAGAAGACCCATACAGGTCAAACAAGGTCTACTTCTGGACTACGGTTGAACTGTAAACTTAGCTAGATGAGTAACATTTGTGAGACCGAGGAGGAAATGTTAAAGCTGCTTGCTTAGTATGTAAGTGGCAGAAATACTAAGTTACATTGTGTAGTTGAATACTTAACTTGAACTAAGGCACGAGATGGTCTGTGTTTGAATCTTGACCAAGATTGTTTATTCTCTTTGTGTCCTACTTTCCATTTTAGTAAAGTAGGAATAATAGTACAAATTTCATGCCACTGTTGTGAGCACTGTGCTAAGCACAAGGCCTGAACATAATAATTGCTCAATAAATATTGGGTATTATTATTTTATAATAAAATAGCATTTAGAGAATTTGGCTACTTATTGTACTTAAAAAAATTCAAATTGTTTATGTTAGATGAGACAAGTCCCAAATAAATCCAGTGCAGAAAATATTATTCAGTGTGGTGTTGGTAAATGAGGAGGGCATGTTTTGTGCTGAAAGATTTCAGTTAAAAGCATAGATTCTGGAGTCAGCAAATGAAGATTTTGGTCCTTGCTCTACCACTGTGTAACCAGGACAAATAAATTAATTTTCCTAAGCTGTAAAACTTTCATCTATAAAAGAAAAATAATAACCCATACTTTAAAGTCCTAAGAATTCAGTGAGGTAATATACATCATCATTGCCTGGCATATAACTCAATCAGTGTTACTTACTGTTGTGATTATTTTTCCATTCTTTTGAAGTTCCATATTTGCAAATACAGTTTTTAGACATTTATGTTCCATAGTCATTTAAAAGAAATGATGTTGCACTTGATTTACAAATTAGGTTTCATCTTACTGAGCCACATTACAATAATGGTTCTTTTATTTTCATTAAGTTTTTTGGTACATTTTAGGTATACAACAGTTGCATTCATCATTGGGAACTTGTACCCTTACATGATGTATCTTGGTTCCTACTTTTTCCCCATTCCCCTGCCCTCCCTTCAGCCCCTCCACACCTCCCTGTTTACAAAGACTTCGTTTCCATTTTTTCCTTTTCTCATATTTTTTCCTTTCCCTTCTTTCCTTTCCCCTACCCCTCCCACTCCCCTCCTGCTTTAGACCTTTTCTTCCTATTTCACATTATCAATTAGGCATTTTGATCCTTATTTACACTTTTAGTTTCTCACACCAGAGAAACTATTCAGTATTAACACATATGTGTCCTATTTATTTCACTTAAGAGTATGGCCTCAATGTCCATCCATTTAGCTATAAATGTCTCTAGTTTCTTGTTCTTTATGGCTGGGTAGTACTCCATTTTATAAAAAATACCCAAAAAACCCCACATCTTCTTTATCCAGTCTCCAGTTGATGGGAACTTGGGCTGTTTCCAAGTTTTAGCTATTACAAACTGTGCAGCTATAAACGTGGCTGCACATATATCACTGTGGTATGATTCTTTTAATTCTTTTGGGAAGATACCCAGCAGAGGAACCATTGGGTCAAATGAATGAGACCTCTAGTCCTAGTTGTTTGAGGTATCTCCATGCCAATTTCCACAGTGGTTGCACCAGTCTACACTCCCACCAGCAGTGGAGCAGGGTTCCTCTCTCCCCACAGCCCCGCCAGCATTTGTTATTGGTTGATTTCTTGATAGCAGCCATTCTTTCTGGGGTGAGATGGAATCTCAGCATTGTTTTCATCTGCATCCCTGGAATGACCTGTGATGTTGAACATTTTTTCATATATTTATTTGCTGCTTTTACTTCTTTGTCTGAGAAATGTCTATTCATTTCAGGTGCCCATTTTTGATTTGGGTCTTTATATTTGGGGGTCTAATTTTTTAAAGTTCTTTATGTATTCTAGATAGTAGTACTTTGTCTGAGGAACAACTGATAAAAATTTTTTCCCACATTGTAGATTGTCTCTTAGCTCTGTTGGTGGTTTCTCTTGCTGTGCAGAAGCTTTTTAATAAGATGAGATCCCAGTTGTTGATTCTTTGTGCTAGTTCCCATGCTACTGAGGTTTTGTTCATAAAGTCTTTTCTTATGCCAATGTCTTCAAGAGTTCTACCTAACTTATCTTCCAGGAGGTTTAGTGTTTCTGTTTTAATATTTAGATCTTTAATCCACTGTGATCCTAGTTTAGTGCATGGTGATAGATATGTGTCTAGTTTTAATCTTTGACAAGTTGAAATGCAGTTTTTCCAGCACCATGTATTAAATAGGCTATCTTTCCTCCAGTGGGGTTGTTTGGCTCCTTTGTCAAAGATAAGGTAGCTGAGTTTGTCTGACCAGGGTGATTTTACTCTTCAGAAGACATTTGGTAACGTGTGGTGATTTTTTTGGTTGTTACACGGGAGGAGAGTGCTACTGGTATCTAGCAGGTGGAGATCAAAGGTGTTTCTAAACATCTTATAATATTCAGGACGGCCCCCACCCCGAGAAAAGATTTGCTCAGCCCAGATTATTGAATGCTGAACTTGAAAACTCTTGTGCTACAGGCATATAACCACCAGCATGCTTAGTGTGAAATATTCTTCCTAAGTAAAGGAAGGCAATTTTTTTCATTTTTTCCAAACATTATTTAACTCTAGAATAGAAGTTAATATGTAAATTGAAATCTATAGAACTACACTCAATAAAATGTTTTAAGATAATATACCCTTATTTTCTTCTGGTTACAGAAGAAACATAACCTAGTAAAAATTAAATGACTATAAAAGTATATGAACAAAAAGTGAAAAGTCCTCCTTTTCCCGTATAAAATGACTAGAGATGAAATAGTTTGAGTTATAATACCTCTGTTTTAGTATATGTGCTGCTGAAGCAAGCACAATAATACCTCTGTTTTAAAATACGTGTGTATATTTTGCTTTTGTGAATTAATATCCCTCTTTTCCTTTGCTGAGTAATAGCCCTAAAACCATTTTGTGGAACAGAGCAAGGTGAGCATTCAAGAAGAATGATCAGGCCTCAGGTAATAGAGCCCACAGGAAATAAGGAGGCATGAATATAGGGGGATTGTGTCCTGGTAAATTCACTTTCTGTTCTAGTAGCAAATACTCGAGGTAATTAACTTAGAATGGGAGGTTTATCTGGCACATAGTTTTGGGAGTTCATGTCCATGGTTGGCTGACTTGCTTTTGGGCCTGTGGCAAGGCAGCTCATTATGGCGGGGAGCATAAGGCAAAACCATTTTCCTGAAGGGCAAGAATGAACAAGAAGGAGAATAGGCCTGTGGTCCCATTACCCTCTTCCAGGATACAACCCCAGTGACCTAAGACTTCCCATGGGCCTCACTTCTTAAAGTTTCCACCATTTCTTGATAGCATCAAGCTTGACACTAAGTCTTTAGCACATGAGCCCTGGGGGTATATTCCAGATTCAATTTGCAGCACGTGGCATACATATTAGAGGCCAAACGGGATGAAAAGGGCATCCCCTGTGAGAATCCTGGTATGGGGTGTGTACAAAGGCCAAGTACACTAGGAGCACAAGGACAAAGCTCTGGTGCAGGTTTTGAGTTCAGATGGGAAGCAAAGCAGAAAACAAGAAGCACTGAAGCAATGGTGGGCATGTATGAAAGGGACACAAACATTGAGGGGCCATAACTGAGGTAATTTGAGCATCAAAGAAAGTGATGTAAATAAATAACATATTAAAATCCACTGCACAAAACAAGTAACCATGAGTCCATTATGCTTTAATCAATAAATGAGTCAATTGAAAGTTTGATGAGAAATGGAATATTTTTAAAATAAAAATAACCTCTTCACCAAAAATATTAAATACAAAGGGAAAATTAGTAACTGTGCAGTGGAAAATCCTGGTAGAGGACACTGGAGTCAGATGGTGAAAGTTAGTATGATCAGTAATGACACAAGTTTGCCATCTAATAAGATATTGTGGTAGCCAGCTTCCCAGAACATCTCCTACAGTGTTTATGGGGAGTCTTCTCCCACACTGTGAGTTGACCTGCATAGCCGATAGGATGTGATGGTGATGATGGTTATGTGCTTTCCAATGCTACATCATAGAAGACACTGCCTGTACAGGGGAAACCCAGCTGCCATGTTGTAAGGACACCCAGACAGACCTCACAGAGTGAGAATGGGTTCCTGCCAACACCCAGCTCTAATTGGCAGCCACGTGAGCCAGCAACTTTGCAAACAAATGATTGCACTCAGGTCATGTGTTCAATGACTACATCCCAACCAACATCTTGACTGCAACTTGATGAGAAAACTGCCCAGCCAAGCTTTTCTTGATGAGCAGAAACCATGCAAAACAATGTTTATTACTTTGAACAACTAAGTTTTGGAATGATTTGATAGGCAGCTGTGAGCAACTAATACATGGGCAGTGAGTAGAATACAACATTGCCCCTATATTCCAGCCAGAGATACATACATAATGTGAATCTGGTTCCGATGAACCATGAAACAAGCAAAAATGGAGAGCCATTTTGCAAAATAACTCTCCTGAAATCATCAACAGAGTTAAGGTTCTAAAAGACAGACCGAGAAACTTCCTGAAGTGAAAGAGACTAGAGACATGCCAACTTTCCATGCAATGCCTGACTCTGAATTTGATTGTTTTACTCTTGAAGCATATTACTGTTAGTCCTGGCAAAATTTGCAGTCGGGAGATTAGATGATAACATGTCTACGTGAAGCTTTTTATTTCAGTGGGTGTGTAGAGGTTTCATAGTAGGAGGTACTTGATTTTAGGAAATACACTAAAATATTCAGGGGTGTTGAAGAATCAGATCAGTAACTTCCTCTTTAATAGATTACAGGAAAAAACAAGGTTGTTTGTACTGTACTTGCAACATTTCTGTGAGTTTGAGGTTATATAAAATATTTTTAATTATGTAAAAGGAAACAAGTATGTCATTGGCCATGCTTTTGGTTATACAAATAGGTCTATATTGTCCTTTTTTAAAGAAATGCATAATATTCTGGGTTTTGTAATTTTTTAAAAAAATATACTTTTTTGTTACCAATCTCATATAGATGAGCATTTAAGTTGCTTCTAGTTCCTTGTTATTTTGAACAGTGCTGGTAAATACCCTTCTAAACATACTGTGCCCTTCCGTTTTTGCCCCCAGTCCCCAGAAGCAATGTGAATGGATGTGCATCCTTTAATCAGTTAAATCGTAAGACATTTGACAGACCTGAATAAAATCTCCTTAAGAGAAAGTGCAGTTTATACCTTGCTAGTTATTTTTGTTTCCTCCACTAGTAATGAACTTGTATAAGAGCACAAACTTTATCTGTCTTGATTATCACCATCCGCAGCATTCAGGCACTCAATGCGTGGTTGTTGCAATGGCAGTAATAGCAAACATTTATTATGTGCCTGGCACTATCCTGAGGATATTAATACAGTTATTCCTGGCAACAGCTCTTATGAGGTAGATAGTACAATTATTTCTATTTGCAGATGAAGAAACTAAGGTACAGAACTCACACAGCTTGTAAATGATAAAGCCAGGAATCAGGCATTTTTCCTTTAGTTTATGAGTAGCCACTATGCAATACTGGTTCTCTCCTGATGAATAAATTAACCCATGCACTAATGGCCAGTGTCTTTATTTGAGTGTTTCACCAACTGCAAATTTCAGCTAACTTTTTCCTTTTTCTTTTTTTAAATGAATATTAGAGGGCATGCACTAACTATTTTGTAAGAGCCAAATTGGTTTCATGGTCCTCTGAACTCACCTGTACTCACTACCTAATAATGTTGCTCCTAGAATTACTATCCAGATAGGCCTAAACTATAAATCATTCTCACCTGAAGCATTTATGGAGATGTAAACAGGATATTTGCTTTGGATTACCAGTAAAAGAATAAATCCGGGCCTGCAGCTTGAACCCAGGAGGTAGAACTTTTATTACTTGTTTTTCATACTCTGCCTCCTGCCTGGGCACCTTTGCCCGGCTGTTTCCCATACCTGCCACGCTCAGTGTTCACTCCTGGGGTAACTGCAACCCTCGTCTAAAGCATTGGCCATACCTGTTGCTTCTATTAAAGACTGCTTTCATCCTTTTCTCTTCTCTTTCCTTCCTCAAAATTCCCTGAGTCCCTTTTATATACACTTCTTGTAAGAGTACTTTCTAAACCTACCTTAGGTTAATTTTTCCTCTCCCTTAATAGACTATATTCTCTTTAGTTTTATATGTTTTATAAAACCCCTATATTTACTACAATATTTTGTACTGAGCTTGAAATGAAGTGCTGTAAAAAAAAATCTTACATGAGACTAATAAGATTTAAATATTATATATTCCACATTACTTAAGGTTATAACAAATAAAATAGCATGATTTTTTCATGTGATTTGCGTTTTGTCTTTACAAGGTATCAAGAAATAAAAATCATAATTGATTTCGTATCTATAATGAAAGGTCTTCTATTCATGGCTGCAAATATCAACCTTGCTTCAACCCACAACTTCAATTCCCTTTTCTTTAAGGGAGTGGTTTAGGGACATCAAATATAATAAATATCAATCACAGATTTTTTTTTCCCAAAGGCTAATACTTAAAGGTGTGTTCCTGTTTGAGAATTTTAATAATAAATTTGTTTTCAAGTGTTTGTGTAGTAACATATCTCCTTGCCAATTACAAGAAGTATTATAGGCAGCTAAGTTAGATAGAAATTAATATCCAGTCAGAGATGGACTGGGCCCTGAAGGAAGTCAGCACAAAAAATGCAGACATAAGAATTGTGGCTGGAGGCGCATCTGAAGAGGGCCAGGCCTCAAGATGAAGCGGCTGTCACCAGGCCTGCAGCCTCCGTAAGGGATAAGCAGTAACTTGAGGTTATGCTGTAATTAGCACCAAGCGGCCCAGTTGAGTCCAGAGAGGCATCACTTCCCCTGCAGGTGACCAGAGCATCTGGACTCAGCCCTTTCCCACAATGCTTTTGTTCTTCCCATGAACCCCAGCTACATGACTCGTTTCTCTATTGGACCAACGATAGCTAAGTGCCTATACTTGTAATCCTGTGGGTTGATTTTAGTTTGACCCACACTGTGACTTCGCTGTATAAATTACCCCCTGACAAAGGGCCTCAATGGCCACCTACTTGGGACCCCTCCTGGCAATCTAGGGGCTACCCTTCTCTCCTTATTTCTAATAAAACTCTCCCAGCTTCTTTCTTTGGTTTGTAACTTCTTTCCTGGATGTTGTGGGACCACAGATTTGGTACATTTGACATCAAACAGTTGGGAATTACATTTCTCCTATATCAAAAGAACTGTCCTGAATAAAATAACAAAATATAATCCTTTCCCCACATATATTTTTTAAAAAAGAACTCCAGGGAGTAGTAAGTATTGTCGTTTGACGGGATTATGCTTTGTTTGGGGCCAAGGCTATAGGATAGCCTTCAGCTCTTTGTCTGTCTTCCTCTGTAAGGAATCCTTTCCTTTACCCACAGGATGAGAATAAAGCTCAAGGTTTTTGTTGCTGCAAGCTCAAGTGGCAAGCCAAAGGGAAACTTCAAACAAATACTATCAGTCCTTTAAAACTGGCAGTGCTTATGTAAATTAACTGAGGTTTTTGGCCTCAAGCACCCTTGAATTTATTGAATATTAAGCTACATTTTCCCTGTATTTGGGGAATGGTATGATTCTTGCATTTAGCAAGTACTGACCATGAAGAATATCATTAAATTTAAGGTTAGTTACTGTTTGTTTGCTTTGGTTCTTGGCTCATTTTTATTTGTTTTTCTATTGGTTTGGTTTCATCACCCATGATTTATAGAGGATAACACAGAGGCTAATATTTTACTGTATGTGATCATACTGATTCGTATTTGTGTGTATGTAGGATGTGGATGGAACCCAGGCCTTGTGCATTTTAAGCATGTGCTCTACCTCTGAGCTATACTATGCCACTGTCCCCAAATTTTTGATTTTTACTGTTATTCATCTGGCCAACTGATTTGACATTGTCTGAACCAGGGTTGTAATTACTGAGTAAAGAAAAATTTAAAAAAAATCTTTATCTTTAGAATTAGTTTTTACACTGTGAATGATGCATTTTAAGTTAATGCCTTCCAACTATAATGTGCAGACCTGATACATAATCTGAAATAAATTGAGAGCATCAGTAAAGTAAAAAACATGAATACTTAAAATTGAGCCTAGTTGAATGAAATTCCAAGATGTCAGTTTAGTTCTGTGTGCCCTCAGTAGGAGCAAGAGGAAATTTCCCCTGAGTCCACTGAAGGCTCCCTGGAGTAAACTGCCAAAGATTAAACAGAGAAGAAAGGGATATAAATTTATTAACTTGTGAAAGAGGAGAAAAGTCACAGCACAGGGGACACCCACAGGACTGTGATTACTGCTAGTTCAAAATTATTCGTAAATGTACGTGTATCCCTTTTTTCTGTACAGGAAAGGGAGAATGGGAATGTAGACAATTTTGAGGACTTGCAAATGATTATAAGGGGACTACATGGGAATTTCTTTGGAATGTGTATGAGCTCAAGGATTTGATGCTGTCTTGTCATGTGAGTCCATCCAGCGTGGCCACATTCTTCATTTCTCTGTGCTGAAACAGAGTAGGGTGAAGGGTGAGGATGGAAGCAATGGTGCTGGGCTGAAGGTGCACAGGGAATTCCACAGAGGAGCCAGAAAGGTTAGAGGGACCTTGATCTGGAACCTTTATGGCCTTTTCATTTTCTTTAGAGTGAATTGCTCAGCCTGCCAAAATATGGCATATTTTGGGGGTGCCCTTCTCAGCCCTGACTCCTCTCACTTACAGTGATAGTAGCATCTGGATCGTAGCCTTTCTAGATAAAACTCATTTGGTGCTGGCGAAGATCCTCCCTAATCTTCGTTATCCCCTTGGGAATCTCCAAACTTTGCTTAGGACATTGTGTATTTGGGAGGGCTGCCTTCTAAGAGACTGTTACTTTCTCTAGTAGGTGCCGGGTTCGCAAATGGAAGTTCACATTTCACATGGCATGTTAGCCGTGGAGTTTTGTTTTAAAGTAATTGTGAGAACTTGGGCCATTCCTTCTGTGGTGAGCCCTGAAGATCTTGGCAGAGGGTCTCTGCCATCTGTAGCTCCGTGGTGTGTGTATGCGAACGTGCCTTTGTTGTTGAAGTCTTTTTCTGTGTGATTATTGCAGTATCCAAGTGCTTTGTCTTTACCTCTCTCCGTTTTCTCCCCCATTATGCTTCAGTCAGTCATTTGACTGAATAACTTTGTTTACACTCATCACTGGATTAAGTGCATTTTCGGCGAGAGGAGGGAGCGGTAGAGGAAGTCGGGAGGGATCCGGAGCGAGGAGGGTGTGAAGGGCGGTGGGGGAGAAGCCCGTTGGTGAGAAGGGGAAGAGCCGCCTGGGCTGGACGGGGCGAGGGCCTGGACGGGGCGAGGGCCTGGGGGGCGGGGAGGCCCGGGGGCTGTTCTCCGGGGTGTGCAGGGGGCGGGGATCCACAAACCGGCATTTTCCCCAGGCTTGGGCGCAAGCCTGTGCAACTCCTAATGTATTAGAGAACCTCAGCTGGGATTTGCTGAGGACAAATGCTGTAATGTGTTAGTCATCCATTATCTGCTTCTATTTTTGCAGGTTCTGAACGATGACTGACGCGGGTTCCTGCGATAGCCCTCCCAGTCCCTGTCACTCCGGAGCGACCCGGAGCCCGCACGTCTAGCGCCAGCACCCGGGCGGCTGGAGCAGCGGAGCCCCCGCCTGCGCACCGCTCCTGCCTGCGGCTCGGACGCCGCCTCGCCCGGCCGGCGCGGGCCATGAAGTAGCCGCCGCCGCCGCCGCCGCCGCCGCCGCCGCCGGAGCGACCCGACCGGAGATGGGCGGCCGCGCGCGCAGCCTCCTCGCCCTGCTCCTGCTCGCCCTGCAGGGCGCCGGGGCTTTCCGGAGCCCGCTTTCGGGCTTCAAGAGGTGGGTGTTTGTTTATGCCTTGATAAAGAGGCGAAATGCTGTTTGGGTGGCTTTGGCGCACGCTGTTGTAGATGCAGTCACTTTGATGAAACCAGACTGGGCGGTATTCCCAAGGTTCATTTTTCTTTATAGAGTCGACCTGGGGGTCTTAGCACAGGAACTTCTTGTAAAGTCTCCTTTGGAAAAAAAATTAAAAATAAAACAAACCTCACTGTATTGGAGCCGAGCTTGCTGCCCTGGCTTTAGCTTTCAGAACTCCGATTAGAAGTTGGGATTTCCAGTACTAATCACCCCCTCTTGGGGACCTATTTCAGAAACTATAATATAATCTTTCAGACTTGGATGCCTTGCTGTTTATAAGAGCTTAAAGAACAAAATAGCAAGATAGATCAGCAGTGCAGAAGCTGTAATAGCTCGCTAGGAAACATTGAGCTGTACACACACGCCTCATAATTACCACCTTAAATATTTATGCACTTGTACATTTGTAATTCACAACGCAGTCTTTTATTTCCTCCTCATATAACTCTGCCTCCTAG